>NC_081406.1:646886027-647133527 GCF_030272615.1 Cryptomeria japonica | reverse complement strand
TGATAAGAATGTTGTTTTTCCTTTCATTAGGCTTAATCACAATCATAAGCATAAGGAAGGTGATGAACATTGTCTTTTTCATCGTATTTATATTCTCATTCTCTTGGAAATTGTAAAGCCTTTAAAACATTTATTCAAGACCAATATGATAGAGCTCACATAGCTCTTACAACCGATCTTGCACTTTTTTTTAGGGAAGAGGTAGTGCCTTAACACTCCATTCACCCTACCATGTTGCTCCTCACCCTATGACACTAGTAGTTAACTTCATTAGGGGTTATTTGTCATGAGTGGTGATGTTATTTCAATAACAAACATTTTGGGGAAGCAACATGCTTCTTCCTTTTTTCCTCGCTTGGGGGGCAAGGACAATATTTATCTACTTCTCTCTTTCTATTTGAAGATTACCTCTTCTTTAGAGTTGTATTTTGCATATCTTGATGTATTTTCTTGCATTAAATATTCCTTCATGTGAGTACATAGTACATTTTCATATGTATAGTCTCTCTTTAGAGGTTGTGTAATTCTTCTCATTGTCCCTACACTTGGGGGGGAATTGATCTTTCCTACCCTTTCTCAGGATCCACTTTTCCTTTGTTGAGTGGTGTTTGCTTACGATATGATGTCATTCCTTGTGTGAAGGTGTTTTCTCAAATATTCTCTCTTATGCAAGAGGTTTGTATCCTTGACTACAACCTCTTCTTCACTTGGCAATGTATATATATTATAAAACCCCTCACTTTGGGTCAAAAGTGTGTTATCCTTTATCAAGAATCCTTTTATCTAGCAATATGCAAAAGGTGGAGATTCTTGTTCTCCTTCCCTTCTTTTGGTAGAAGATGTTATGTTTGTTCGAGAACTCCTCTTGGAGGTAGATGTCTTTTGAGCAAATATATCTTCTCTTCCAAGGATTTCCTTTACACTTGTTGCAAGATATCTCTTTTTCAACTATCTTATCCTTGCGTGTAAGTGTATTGCTTCTTTATCTTGGATTTATGAACATTTTTGCCTAAAGGATATCTTCTTGGTGTGGAAGGTGTGTATGTTGGCAGTGGGTTAGCGTCCCTCGCGGGGATTTGTGACATGATTTAACAACCTCCCGTGGATTCTATAAGTCTAGTGGTTGTATTGGGCATTGACAGGTCGATCTTTTGGTGCAATGACAACCCTAGTTTGTAACAAGTGGTATCGGAGCTTGGTCATAGGTTCGAATCACGCAAGCCACGGTGAGTGATGCTAGGAGGGGGATTGTTGGTACTAGTCCAACGTCCCTCGTGGGGATTCACGACATGGTTTAACAACCTAGTGTGGATTCTATAAATCTAGTGGTTGTATCTGGCATTGACAGGTTGATCTTTTGGTGCAACGACAACCCTAGCTTGTAACAATGTATCCTTGTTTCTAGCTTCCTTGAGACATCAACATAGGATATGTTGATATCTTAAGGGGGGCATATAACCCTCTTTGTACCATATTGTACTATATTTTTTCATGTCTTAAATAGGGTGTTCATTCTCGAAAACAAACTCTTACAAGAGATGCTTCATGACTGAAATCAAATGCAATATTTATATCTTATAAAAGGTGTGCATTCTTGAAACTAGAGAAAACAAACTATTACATGAGATGTCCTTTAAACCAAATATATATTTGTCTTACACAATGTTACACATACTTGAAATTGGAGCAAACAAAATCTTACATGAGATGTTCCCAATACCATACACACATTTAAATTTTCATTTCATGTCTTACACGGGTTGTTGCATGCTCGAAACTAGAGAAAACAAACTCTTATACGAGATGCTTAACACCCAAAACCAAATAGTTGTATACACAATAGGATGAGTGGAACTAGCAAAACATGGCTAGACTATTCCTACTCTCCTCCCCAACATGGACCACTCAATAAAAAACAACTAGCCCATGGCATCCATATCCTCTCTCACTCTTCTTCTCATGGATCACCTAGAAAGACACGACTAGAATGTAATATCCATGTCTTCCCTTTCTTCTAATCATGAGGTCATATCTTTGCTATTTGTAGTTAATGTCTTGATGTGTGCTCTTGCTCTTTTTATGTGATGGATTGTGTTCTTGTGATGGCATTTCAAGAATGATATTAGTGGTTGAGACATTTTGATTATCAAGGTCTCTTTGGCTAGTTGACTTGAGGTCTTGTTTTGATTTTTAGCTTTTGTGTTGTGTGTCTTTTTCCTTTTGTCCTTTTTTGTCTTTGTTTGCCTTTTTGTCTTTGTTTTGTTTTGTATGCCCTTGCATGCGATTATGTGAGTTAAGATCCTAAGATTGGGGGCTTCGTTTGTCGAAATTAATGGCATCTTATACTCCTTATTATCTTGCTCCCAATTGCTCCTCTCTCTTTCATCTTTCATCTACTTTACCATGAGTATTTGAATAGGCTTATACTCCCATTAAAGTGGGGGCTAAACGTAGCATCATAAATTGTCACCAGTCCAATTTACACCTCATGTTTGTGCCCCTACTTTAGTGCATCCTATCCTCATCCCCCTTCTAGGCCTGTTTGTGCCTATTCTCCAACTTTGAGGCCATGAACAACCTTTTGTGGGTCTTACCATGGAATACCCACCCTCTTTCAACATTATTTTAGTCATAATTATAGTGGGACCGAGGCATAGAATAATTTGGTATGGACAATGGCACCCCAAAACGCCATGGTCCCACTCAATCTATCTCCAATTTGAAATAGGGTGGGGGCTATATCTCATCAGTAAGATTTGATCCCCATGGCTCTGCATGATCATTGGAGGTTGGCTTAATCGGTAATTTACCGAGAAGCCCCTATATAAAGACATTTTATCAATCTACACAATATAAGTCTCCGTCTGCAAGCAATCTATCATTTGTGCATTCGTGAAGCATTCATTATCATGTAATTTCAGAGAAATTCAAGGCTACATATTCATCCTTCAATCATTATGGAGCAAAATTATAGTAATCTTATGCAAGCAGGTATATGTGATTAGGGTTTTGTACATTTTCCAAGCCACTTCATACAACATTTGTGATTACATTCAAATAGCAAAGCATCATCATCAAAAATTGCAAATTTGAGGTATATCTGTTTAGCTTTTATTTCAATATTTGCATTATTTCATTCAAGGTTAATTCCTAAACCCCGACAATTTCCCCCTTCTTTATGTGTGCACAAAATAGGTACAGAGCTACATTTGGGAGGATTGACATAATTCACAAAGATGAATAGATTCATCTTTCAACATAAAGAAATTCAAAGGACCATGGTGAATTGAATCTATGTGGTCCCGAAAAATCATGTCAAACTTTTGGGAATAGATCCTTGAGATATTATTTTGTCCAAATCCATGTTGGTGTTTCTATACAACATGTGTAGCTCACTATTTCTAACCGATCTCTTCAATAATCACCTATTTCGCCCTAATCTTCAACAATTTAAATCCATTCAACTCAAGGAGGATAGAGCCCTATTGAAGGAGTCTGGAATCTTATTAGAAGCTTGTTCTATCAAGGATATATCTATTATATTCCTCTCCTCCTTAATGTAATGATTAATTAGATATTTTAGTGGTTTTATTATCTTAATTTACTGTTGATCTTAATTTTCCACCATTATACTTCCTAAGTGGAGGAATGTTGTTTGACAATTGTGCAGTAGCTTCTTCATTTAGTTTCAAGCTTCTACCATTGGTGCACATTCTACATTGAGGTAGGGGCTACTTGGTCTCTCTTCTACTCTCTTATGGGGGGACTTTTACCTTACATGGGGTTTTGTCCTTCTCATTCTTCTTTGAGAATTATTTTGTTTTTTCATCTATCTTTTAAGGGGAGGATTTTTTCCCACTGGGTTTTCTCCCTTTCACCATTTGTGAGAGATTGCATTGAATTTGTACATGGGTACCTATCATGGCCTAGTAGTAGGGACCCATCTTGCATTGTTAGCTTGAACTTGCATTCCCCTAAGTTGCACTTAAGGAGGGGTGTTGGTGTAATTTATGTCTCATGTAATTACACTTTACTTAATTTGACTCAGGATAATGTTTATCATAGTAATTTACATATGAGGCACTTAAGTCGTTGCATATATTGGGAGTATGGTTGTATGAGAAATTCCACCTTTCATGGTGTTATCTTGTTATCACGTTTTCATATCCACTTATAGTGGAATGATAATTCCACCTTCGGTGGGTGATCCATCTTTAGTGGAATTATCTATTGTTTCTCCTACCTACCCTTGCATCTCATTGGGCCACATGTCATGATTGTGTGCTCTCTTTCTCTATTGCCTTGCCTTTATAAGTAGGAACATGTACATTATATGATTAATCTAGTTGATCAATCTATTTGCATCTTGATGAGAATACAATTTGTTCTTGTCACATATTATCTCTCTTATTCTTGTGCTTTCCATTATCTCTAGATCTTGGGTAGCCACCTTCATAGATAATTCTTACGTGGTACTAGAGCCATTATAGTTATATTGGTTTGCCATTTGAGAGAATTTTGGTGCAATTTGGAGTTTTGGATCCGTGGATTTTTTGTTGCAAATGAAAATTGAAGCCTGTTGGGTTAGATCAAAGGCTACCATTGAATTCAAGAGGTTTGAGAAAGTCAAATTTTCCTTTTGTTTCATCCAAATCTGACTTCAAAGGCCAAACTAGAGTCATTTGAAGGTTGGAGGTGTCATGGTGATTCGGATGTGCGATTTTCAAAAGTTATATCTCAGTCATCCAGACTCCTTTTTTTGAGCAAATTATTATTTTTATTTATGGTATAATTTCATGCTCTTCACAATGGCGTAGGAGTTTTCTTATTTGCGTACACAGATCTTTTAGAATTTGTGAAATCCCTATTTTTACAAATTTTGAGGCATCGTATGAGCTCATATGAACTCCTTTTCAGGTGCAATTTTTTGAAAAGTGCATAATTTTTTTCTTTATTTAACAATGATGCTATCAATTTGTAGTAACTATGATTAGAAATTTCACTTTTAGTAGTTGGTCTACTTTGGCCTATTTTCGCACATGTAATGCTTAGATCTTAGTTAAGGTCTTTTGCATCATTGATTTGGGTCTAATATAGCCTATTTGAGGTAGTTGTAATCATTGAAATCAAAAGCCCACTGTGCCTTGTTTGCAAGTGACCCATTGTACACGCACTAAGTATAAAGTGCCAAATCATCTTTTTGGAGGGGGTTCTTTGATTCAGTGAATTTGGTGGGGTGTCTTATGTGATTGTGTCTCTCTCCATCTTGTGATTTTTCATTTTGTTGTTATGGGTTCTCCTAAGTTTCCTCTTTTAACTCCACATAACTATGCTTCTTGGAAAATGATGCTTGTAGTAAGTTAATGGAAAAAGAATTAACTCGTTATATTGATGGAATTATTGTGGCACCACTTGATCCTAAAGTTGATCCTAATGCTCAAATGGAGTGGCTCACTAAAAATACTATGGCTCTTGGAACTTTGAGGAAATATGTATCAACAAATCTCATATTTCACATTGAAAAGTATAAAACAATTAAAGATGTTTGGGATATCCTTGGTAAATTGTACAACCATTTTTTATGAGATTAGGGGCTATCAGCTTGACAATGATCTTACAATGTTTGATCCCGATAATTTTTATACAATCCAAGACTATGTCACTAAATCAAATGAGCTAAGAGCACAACTCAAGGATTGTGGAATCAACAAGAAGGATGCACAGTTAATCTATGATTTTTGGGGAAAGCTTCCATCAAAATATGCAGCATTTGTTTCTAGCTTCCAAACCCATCGCTTGATAGTGGGTAGTTCTTTTGATATACCCTCATTTGATGCATTCACAAAAATGTTGATGTTAGAGCAATCCAAGTTGATAAGCATGTGGATTCTCAAATCTTCAAAGTCCAAAGCTTTGGTAGCTAATCAAGGGAATCATGAGAAAGGTTCCAACAAGAAGTAGAAGTGAGCAAAGCCAAAGCCACAACAAGATAGAATGCAATCATCTTCTCCACAACAAATAAATTATTCACCTTCTTCCAAGAAGGAGAATTCATTTAAGAAGGAGAAGCTTGTGCATATTTGCAAGAAGTTAGGACATGATGAATACCATTTCTACAACAAGGGTATTGAGGAATTGAAGCATCTTCTTGTGAAGAATAGAATTAGTTTGCCACAATGTCTATTTCGGCTTCTTCTTCCAAACAAGCCAAATTTCATAATGGAAAGAGACACACTTTTGGGACAAGTAAAGGACAAGCTCTTTGTGCTACTACAAGTCATGATTTAAGGAGATGGCTTCTAGATTCAGGAGCTTCTCATCATATGGCATCTTTGCAGTCTATGTTCTCTTCATTTGAACCTTGCAACATGCTACCGATTTTGATGGGCAATATTACATTTATGAATGTGATTGTGAAAGAATTCTATTGATATTGAAGATGACACCTTCAATGATGTGGTGTGTGTGCCTCACTTGACAAACAATCTTCTTTCCCTCTATCAAATCACTCATGGTGCAACACGAAAGATTGTGGAGTTCACACCCGATTCAGTTATCATTATGGAGTTGAAGACTAGGGATATTATTGCTACTAGGGTGTGTGGTAGATCATGCATCTCAGTTGTACTCCTTTTCAAATTTTGTTCATATCAATGACTTTGATCCTTTTGATGATGATCACACTTCTTGTGTGGATTCTGATATCGAGGAGAACTTTGGTTACTTGAACTTGGGTGTTCTCATATATGCTCCAATTCTTGAGCCTTGCATTTCATCTCCTCCTATTGATATCACATCTAATGTTGCTCCTGATGATGCTTGTGTTTCTATAGTTTTGTCTTCTTGTGATTCAGTGCAATAGGATATACATTGCCTTCCAGATATAGTTCCTTAAGATGATTACTTACCAAATGTTTCAGGTTTGTTTTTGGAGTCCTACATTGCAGATTTGGGAGACATAATTGTTGATATACATCTTCTCCTTGATGGAGATGATCCTTCTTCAATTGTTGTGAGGGAGCACTCTGAGCCTCTTGTTCATTCTCTATATGATCATTCTTTCAAATTTGACGTGATTATGGATACTTATGTACATATTTGGAGGAGGTATCTTTATCTTTAAAGGAGACACTTGAGTATTTGGATCATGTTCTACATTCATCTTCACTAGATCTTGGATTGTCTTTTTTGGCAGTGTGGACTAGTATACCTGATTTGGAAGGGGCAACTTTAAGCATTGACATGGGGACACTTGAGCAACTTTCAGAAACTCCATACATCTTGATTTTTCTTCCTGCACCTTCCTGTCAGGATCGAGGAGGCTTCATGCATACACCTTTCATCTTGTTTCTTCCTAAGGGGATTAATGTTGTTCGATAATCGTGGAGCAACTTCTTCATTCAGTTTCGAGCTTCTACCATTGGTGCATATTTTACATTGAGGGGGAGCTACTTGGTCTCTCTTCTTCTCTCTTATGGGGGGAGACTTTGTCCTCACATGGGGTTTAGTCCATCCCATTCTTTTTTGAGAATTCTTTTGTTTTTTCATCTCTCTTTTGTGGGGGAGTTTTTTCCCACTAGGTTTTCTCCCTTTCTCTATTTGTGAGAGATTGCATTATATTTGTACATGGGTACCTATCATGACCTACTAGTCGAGACCCATCTTGCATTGTTAGCTTGAGTATACATTCCCCTAAGTTGCACTTAAGGGGGGTGTTGGTGTAATTTATGTATCATGTAATTACACTTTACTTGAGTATACTTAGGATAATTCTTATCATAGTAATTTGCATGTGAGACACTTAAGGAATTGCATATCTAGGGAATATGGTTGTAGGATAAATTCCACCTCTGGTGGTGTTATCTTGTTATCGAAATTTCATATCCACTTATAGTGGAATGATAATTCCACCTTCAATGGGTGATCCATCTTTAATGGAATTATCTATTGTTTCTCCTGCCTACCACTACCCACCCTTGCATCTCATTGGGCCACATGTCATGATTGTGTGCTCTCTTTCCCTATTGAATTGCCTTTATAAGAAGGCTCATGTACATTGTATGATTAATTCAGTTAATTGATCTATTTGCGTCTTGATAAGAATACAATTTGTTCTTGTCACATATTATTTCTCTTATTCTTGTGCTTTCCATTGCCTCTAGATCTTGGGTGGCTACCTTCATAGCCAGTTCTTACATTTTTTATAAAACAAATCTGTAAGAGCTATATGTTAACTTGGATACTATATTCATTATATTTAATCAATATAATGACACAAATAAGGAAATGCTTTACAATGGTTTTTAGTTAATTTTAAAACTTAGCACTTTATTGCATACATAATTTAACATTTTTTGGAAGAGAAATTTTGTGATGGAAAATTTTGTTTACATTACTAAAAATATGTTGCATATTGTTGTCATTGATGTTAACACATGATTGTATGTTGGTCATTGATCAATAGAGTAAGTATCGTGATCAAAAGCATTAAGATAAGAATCAAAAGCATTAAGATGAGGATTAAAAAGCATTAAGATGAGAATCAGAAGCGTTAAGATTAGAAGTATTAAGATGAGGATTAGAAGTACGATGATGAATTGGATATGATGTCTCGAATCATGTTGTAAACCGTTTGTGAGTAAGAAATTGATTTTACAAGAAGTTTTGGTCTCTACATATTGTTGAAAGGATGTATGAAGGAGGATGTTTTGGAGACTACCCAGGAGAATGTTCCACATTTTTCCCTATTTGAAGATATGAACTTGTGGTTTGGTAACTAGCTTGCTTGTGTCGTGGATGGTGTGTCTTTCTCATCTCAAGACATAAAAATTGCCGCAAATGTTTATGATAATTGCAGTGTGTCGACAGGTTATATGTCAAGACCAATTCTTTACTTTTGCAGTTTGGTGGATGTACTCATGTTGTCTACGTATTGTCTCAACTCAAGTTTGTACTGCAAGTATGATTGTCAACGTTCTATCTCAAGACTGTATAACTAGCTTACTAGGAATAAAGTGTTTTGTATTTGCTTGCTTGTGTTAGCCTAATTTGGCATGATAATATGAAAGGAGTATATAGGAATGTTGTTGAACATTCATGGAACATCTCTATGCGATTTGCATATCAATTTCTGATCTCTATGGGGTTGCATGTTGTTTGATGTTGACATTCTAGGAAATTTGTGGTTGTTTAGTTGACAAAGTTTTCTTTCTCATGTGCGCCATGTATTTGAGTATTTGTGTTGGCTTTGGAGGATGTGGTGAGATTGTTTGGGCCGAGCTAAGTCATGAAGTGAATCACGGTATAATTTCTCTTCATAGATGTGTTTTTTTTAGGCGACTAGTAAAGGGCTACATGCTACCTTGTTGTTAACTTTTAGTGATCCGCGTTAATGCTTGGATGGATGTGCTTGCCTATGAATATGTGTCAAAGATGTTTTTGGTAATGTTTATCTTCTCAATAAGATGACATAGAAAAGGGTTGTTGAAGGTTGCAAAGCATATATATTAAAGATCATTAATTATAAAGAAGATGAGAAGCGAATATTTAAGGTGGATTATCAATGACATGTTAGAGGTACTGAGCCAAAGGTTGCAATGTCTGCAAAAGTGATTCTAGTCTATTGGAGGTGTTGAGCCAATGGTAGCTGAAGTGGTGATGATGTGTTGGAGGCAATGAACCAAAGGCGGTTATAATTTAAGTTGTTTTTTCACTATATCTTGCATTGAGGTAGTGAACCTCTTCAACAAGTCTTTATAAGTCTGGTTAATTTCAAGGAGTAGTGAGCTTCTCTTGGTGTGATCATTACATATTAGGGAGTTGATTCTTCCTTGGGTTGGAGCCCTAAAATAATCTTGTAATTTTTTATTCATACAATTGTGAGGCTAGATTTGGACAATAGCTCTAAGCAACTTTTCTCATTGTGGTTTTTCCTTTGTAGGGTTTTGGACACATATATCTAGTGTTCAATTGTGCACTTGTATCGATAGCTTTATCTCTCATCGGTTTTGATTAGTTTAAAGGTTTGAATTGTAAGTTGGTGCAGTGAAATTTAAGTTTTGAAGGATATTGATTCATCCCCCTCTCAGTATTTGGTGTATTCAACAAAATAAATATAAAATATTCGTCAAGTGAAATATGGCACTACTTATGTTGTGATTATAAAATTTAAAAACAATAATTTAAGTGTGCATAATTATAGCCCCATGCTTGTAACAATCAACAACTATATAAAGAATAATATTTTTTTTAAAGCATGATCTTAAGAAAGGAATATAAAATACAAAAGATATTGAATCTAACACACTCTTAAGTAGAGATTTTTTTAGAACAAGAGTATCACTAGAAAGACAAACTCATTTTGTGAAAGGAAAATTGGAGAAAGTAAGGTGAAAATGATGCATAGATTAAATCATATAAGCTCTATATGGATTATTCTATAGATTATAGCAAACATGTCATGACTATTATATTTGTATTACACATTTTATATTGCGTTTACATGATGTTCACTTAACAACATTTTAATGTCAAAGTTCAAAATGGTAACTTCTCAATCCAAATAAGATCGAGTCCATACATGTAAAAATGATCTTTGATCCTTTGATAATAAATACTTTCAACAAGCAAACAACATATACACATACACTACAAATGACAAGCCTTGTTAAATATTTGTCTATAGATCTTAAAATGCACTAAAATGTCTTCATAAATCTCCATTCTATTACCGTTTACCTTCCCTAAGATAAAGGTAAAAGGTGGATCTCGATCACAATCATACGAAAAATATGTTTATTTGGTGTAAGATTATTATCTTTCAGTAGGAGAAAAAGGCATTAGAATGCAAGAGAAAAGGTAACTTCTACATGGCCTTATGTATGATAGACTGTATTTCTCTTGCTTTAACTTTCAACTAACATCTATTTCACGTAATTCTTATTTATAAGGATCTATCCATGTTCGTTATGTAAATTTAATCAAACACAAGTATCATGGTTATTACATTAAGATTTATTATTTATTCATCATTTGTGTTAATCTAAGGGGAAATTTTCATTTAGAAATGTTCAATACAAAGTTTGACATATATAGAATAATTTCAAACATAAAATGAAATATATAAGAGATAATGGAAAGGGATTGTGAAAAGCCCAAGTTGTGAAATCATAGGAAAGAACCGAAAAGGGAAGCATATACAAATAGTGAAATCATAGGAAAGAATCCAAATGGGAAGCATATACAAATAGTGAAATCATAGGAAATAACAAAAATGAGAAGCGTATACAAATAGTGAAATCATAAGAAAGAACATAAATTAGAAGAATATACAAATAGTGAGATCATAAGAAAGAACGAAAATTGAAAGCATATACAAATAGCGAAATCATACGAAAGAACATAAATGAGAAGAATACACAAATAGTGAAATCATAGGAAATAATTGAAATGAGAAACATATACAAATAGTGAAACTATACAAAAGAACATAAATGAGAAGAATATACAAATAGCGAAATCATACGAAAAACATAAATGAGAAGAATATAAAAATAGTGAAATCATAAGAAAGAACGGAAATGGGAAACATATACAAATAGTGAAATCATACAAAAGAACATAACTGAGAAGAATATACAAATAGCAAAATAATAAGAAAGAACAGAAATGGGAAGCATATATGAATAGCAAAATCATCTGAAAGAACATAAGTGAAAAGAATATACAAATAGTGAAATCATAAGAATGAATCGAAATGGGAAGCATATACAAATAACAAAATCTTCCGAAAGAACATAAGTGAAAAGAATATACATACAAATAGTGAAATCATAGAAAAAACGGAAATGAGAAGCATAATCAGAAAAAATAACAGAAATTGGAAGCATATACCAATAGTGAAATCATCTGAAAGAACATAAATGGGAAAAATATAAAGAACATGTGAAATCATCTGAAAGAACATAAATGAGAAGAATATAAAGAACATGTGAAGCATAGTGAAATCATAGGAAAGAACAGAAATGACAGACATAAGCAAGCATAGGAAACCAGAAATCAAAAGTGTAAATGCAAGGGGAATGCATTCATCTCAATGATAATTTATTCAAAACTAGAGCACTCACACAATCTTTAAGCGCAGTTCAAAATAACTAATGTATAAATTTACCCAAATTACAGTCCTTCAAAGTCTCCTTCTTACTGGAAGAAATGAAGCCTGAATGAACGTCGCTGAGTGAAAATTTGAAGAAAATTTGATTAAAATTTGATTACAGAGTGAAGAAGGGCGATGAGCACTGAAACGAAGAATGAAATTGCGATATTGATCCCACATGCGCGGTGTGATGAATAGCAAGGAAGAAGCGGTTTATAAATAGAGGGAATTGGACCAATTTTAATCATACTTACCTGGGCGGGGTCAATCGGTGATCAAGAAGGCCGATGGCCTAGGGAGAGCACCTTCATTGCACTTGGAAGGGGGCTCTGCCTAGCATCTCCCATTGTGGAGAGTGCACGTCATAATTTGTGACAGAGGGGGCTCGCGTCCGCGCGGCCCCCATCCAAAAACCATATTAAACCAATCAAAATGATTATCAAGTTGTAAGATAAACATTTTACCCATCTAAATTACATCAAAGTTCTGCTCTATTAAACTTTTCTTCATTCATCCATACTACATCAAAGTTCCTTTATTGTCACCCAATCCTACTTTCCAAGTTTTATCATCACCCAATCGGGATTTATGCAATACCAATCTTGCTTTCCAAGTTGCAATACCAATCTTGCTTTCCAAGTTGCAACACCAATCCGATGAGCTCAAAACTTTACTACATCAAAGTTGCTTTGTCATCATTCAACAAGGGATTAATGGATTTATGCAACATCAATCCTTGATTAGAAAACAGATGAACTCTTAAAGTCCGTGAATCTTACTACATCAAAGTTGCTTTATCATCACCCAACTTTACTTCCAAGGGATTTATACAAACATCGATCCTTGGTTAGGAATAGATGAACTCTTAAAGTTCGTGAACTTTACTATTTCAAAGTTGTTTTGTCATCACCCAACCTTACTTCCAAGGGATTTATACAACATCAATCCTTGGTTAGGAATAGATGAACTCTTAAAGTTCATGAACCTTACTACTGTTGGTGTTGGAAATAAGCCACACCCGGACTGACGATGGTCTGATCCAAGAGGGGCCAGTATCTCAGTGGTAGAGCACTCCAGCAACGTATGGAATGTCCTAGGTTCGAGTCCTAGCTGGTCCATGTGTCAACAACTACATCGAAGTTGCTTTATCATCATCGAACCTTACTTCCAAGGGATTTATACAACATCAATCCTTGGTTAGGAAATAGATGCACTCTTAAAGTTCGTGAACCTTACTACATCAAAGTTGCTTTATCATCACCCAACTTTACATCCAAGGGATTTATACAACATCGATCCTGGGTTAGGTAATGGATGAACTCTTAAAGCTTGTGAACCTTCCTTCCGAGGGATTTATACAACATAAATCTTTGGTCATGAAATAGATTGAATCCGAAGGATTTATACAACATTAATCCTTGATCAAGAAATAGATGAACCTGTAGAGCCTTGTGAACCTTCCTTATGAGGGATTTATACATCAATTCTTGGATTGTACAACAACAATCCTTCATCAGGAAATAGATGAACCCATAAAGCCTTGTAAACGAGGGTTGTATTAGGATTGCCTCGATTGCTCCCAATCTTTATCTTCCCCAACCTTCCTTAAGAGTTGGGATCTCAACTACATCAATCCTTTAATTAGCTAATAGATAAACCCGTTAAGCCCTGTGATTAAGGGTTACATTAGGTTGCCTCGAGTTGCTCCCAAACTTTGTCTTCACCCAACCTTCCTTTGGAGGGATCCACAATACATCAATTCTTTAGATAGAAATAGATGATCTTGTAAAGCCCCATGAACAAGGGTTGCATTAAAATTGCCTCAAGTTGTTTCCAAACTTTATCTTCACCCAACCTTCCTTTGGAGGGATCCACACTACGTCAACCCTTAAAAGATGTCAAAAATAAATCGAAAACTAAAAAGTGAACAAATTATATTTTAAAAACTATTAGCACTTTTTTTTTTGAACAAGTACATGAAATGTTGAGATTTCAATAACATTATATTTTTTATTTTAAATTTTTTAATTATTTGTATTTTTTCTTGTAATTTAGAATAATAAAATCAAATATGCTTATTGTAGTGAAGATGTTTGATTAACTTAAAAAAATGCAATGAAAGAAAGCATAAATGAAATTCATCATTGTAAAGAGCAATGTCAATAAATATAAGATTATCAAATCACAAAATAATAGGTAATTTTTTTTTTTGTCAATATGGAAGTAATAAATATTCTTGACTTGAGCAAAACCACTGTTATCTTCACATTATTAGAATTGTCACAAAAATGAAGCTTATAAAAATTGGCCAATTTTTAAATTGTGTTAGAAATATTCACCAACTTTCATCTTCTTAACTTTTCTCAAAGAAAAAAGCACAACACAACACAAATATATGAATGGATAACTAAAATTGCATAAAACATCTCAATGTGGCTAGTTGCTTTAATGAGTCGGTCAATTGCTTTGTTCTAAAAATTTGACTCACCATTATTTGCATTAGTCACCAAATTCAAGCAAACTTTCACATTGAAACTAACTACTCTTGTTCATAAGGCAACAATAGGTTTAATGATGGAGGATTAGGTGATCTAACCTCTTTTATGAGGGTGTGCCCTATGGAGAATGATGATATATGGTCATGAAAATGTGATGGAAGAGTACATATGGTTGGGATGGTGATCTCTATTTGTATGGTGTTAAGTTATCAAGGGTTTTATAATTTGAATATAGCTTCCAAATGCACTAACTTAATGTTTGGTTGTCAATTATTTTGTTGTTGGGCTTATTGTATAGTTTGGGATTGTTCTTATAAGAAGAGATGAGTTTTCTCTTCACTTTTACGGTGACCTTTATCTAATTATCTCTAGATCCCATGAGATGAGTGTGATATGCTAAAAATATAATTTTAGAGAGTGCAAATCAAAGATTTCCACAAAATGTTGGTTTCGATGCTCTTAGTTGATTGTGATCTATTGGTAGTATTGCTTATTTGTGTTTTGTTGGAAATAATGAGTTGTTTATTGGGAGTATACCTCATTTTAAAAGTTGTAATGGTTGTTGTTCAATTCAATGTGAGAGAACTTGGATCAAATGAAAGACCTAATTCTGATGTTTCATTTTGTTTTGGATTTTGTTAATATTTTTTCAATAAATTAATTATTTATAAAAGGAAGATAACAAATTGAAAAAGGTGTGACATGAAAGATGCTAAAATTAAGAATTTAGATTTGGTCTTTTTTGTGTGTGTGTTTTACGTAAGCAAATGTTAACTAATCCAATAATATATTTTGAAGTCAAATGCAAATGTAGCTAATGTTTTTTTAATCTGCTTTTGTATTTTTGAATGATTGTATACGAACTAAGCAAGTTAAACTAATTGTGAAAATGACTAATACTAAAATCATTAACTTTTTCTTTTCTTTTGTATTTTATTTGAAGCATAATTTAATGTTATAAAATTAAGCAAACTATCCAATTCATTTTTAATAAAAATACTTTTGTATAAAATAAAATAAAAATTCACAATTATTAAATTTTCAATGATGTTACAAAATAAATATGCATGTTTCCTATTTCATACTTCTTTGTTGAAAGGATTGGTTTAGGAATTATTTTCTTGAAGATGAATGGCTATTTGATAACAAAATGCACATGCTTCTTATGAATCTTTGCGATAAAAATATTGTTATTTTTGAATAAGAAAGTTATAATTTTATTTTATTAAGAGTGATCTAAAGATCAACCTAATGACACGGAGTTTGACTTTTTGATAGACTAAACCCCCTATAACCTCTCAGAGTGATAGACCAGAACTAAACAAGCTAGGCACTGGGTAAACCGTAGTGAAGAGAATCAATCTTGAGACCTACATGGGGCATGTAATGAACTCAAAGCCCTTAACCAACTACACACATTTGGGTTGAATAAGGAAGTTATATTAAAATGAATTGATGTAAATTAACAAAAATATAATTAATTTGTTTTTTTAATTTAAAAATGAATATTATAACCCTAGAGTAGTAAAAATTTTACTCTACCAACTATTTTCTCCTTCAAATTAATACAATGGAAAAACTATTTTAAAATTCTATAAATTGAATTTCACACTAGAGAGATGAGATTATCCAAGATATGAAATTGATTTTTGTGTTGACAAGATTGTCCTTAAGGACCCAACTTGGTATCCTTCTCCTCCTCTCTACTACAAAAGATATGAAATTGATTTTTGTGTTGACAAGATTGTCCTTAAGGACCCAACTTGGTATCCTTCTCCTCCTCTCTACTACAAAGTCTTGATTTTTTATGGAAGAAAGGAAAAAAGAGATCAAATATAAAAGTAGAAAAGAGTTATTCATGGCAACTAATGAGCTTATAAGTTGTTATAAATCATGCTATTTGTAAATTGGATTAATTTGAAGAGCTTGGAGGTTGTGTGGCAATATTGGACAATGCTAGATATTATAGGAAACTAAAGCTTGAAATCTTGGAAGAAATTCATAAAGGTTATATATATATCGTGTTCAACAATGGTGAAAGGTAAGAAAAGGTCATTTTCATAATTAAAGTACCAAAATCTATTTTCCAAGATCTTGTGTTCAACTATAAATAGATTATAATACAAAATTAGCTAATAAAACAAGGAGATTTCTATGCTTAACAGGTTCAAATGTGGAGTTCCAAAGCTAAATTTAGTTAAAAAATAATACATCCAAGAAAATTATGTGAAAGTTCGATAGTTTTACTAGTGTATGATCATTGAGTGAATGTGCAGTCTCTAGGATGAACGTGAAATCACTAGGGTGAAGTAACATAAAAGGGGAGAACCTTTTACATAATAGTCAAAATGAAATTTTTAGAAGTGATAAAGCATGGAGGTTTGACAAATGATTAATAATTGTGAAATAAAAATAAAAAGAGGTCCTATCAATTATATTAGAAAAGACGTTGGATTTAATCGTGAAATTTTGGTTGTGTGTTGGTTCAACAAGTTATCACTAGATTTGTTATGTGTGTTGGTTCATTTTTAGGCAATTACAATTAACATAGTCAATAGAATATCAAATTTATTGTCATTGTGGATACTTACATCATATCTCAACTTCTCTAGTCAAGAGGATAAATTAAACTAAAACTAGAGCATATTCTAATTTAACCATGCCTTATGAGTTATATATAAATTTAATCATACAAACGAATCAAGTGTTATAGAGGAAGGGGTTCTTGTGTAGTTGACCAAGAGATGCATTCTTTGGAAATAGCTAATGAGATTCTTCCTGTAGAGATTTGAGAATGTAATAAAATTTTGTTTATTTTTAATTAGATGAAAGTTGTGAAGGATACCAAAAGGCTCTACCTTTAAAAGTTTGTTGTATCAACTTGGATATGTAAATTTTAAAAGCTTAGGGTAATTGAGAACTATGATGATCTTAGCAATTATCACCAACTAAAAAGATTCCCTACTTGTAAAGTTTATTCTTACATCATAATCATAATTATATCTACATAAGAGTAAGGGAATACTATTTATGAATTAATAGATCAAATCTTAGGGGAGCTCAACTACTCATAACATGGTAGGCTCATGAAAACTCAACCCATATTGAGAATAAAATCATGGTGTATTTTAAGGTTAAGGAAAGTCCCATGGATATTGTGTAAAATTGAAGGGGAGATCAAGCTTCTATACAAGAGAGGTTTGTAAGTCATTTGGTAGGTATTTGGCTATGCATAAAAATAATCAAATAATTGCCATCGTTAGAAAAGTGTCATTTAGTAGTTGTAGACACCTATTTATGTCTACTTGATTAAATAAATTTTATGTTTGTTTAATTATCATTCATCCAATTATTAATTAAATTCGCATTTAATTAATTCTTTCTCCTTTTCCAACTATTAATTAAATTAATATTTAATTAATTCATCATAACCCTCTTCTCCTATTAATTAAATAAATTATTTGATTTAATTCACTTAACCAAATTTAGACCATTAATTAAATAAATAAATCATATTTGTTTAATTAAATCCTCATTCACATTTAAATAAATTAATATTTATTTAAATTCCCCAAATCCTATTTTTCACATTTAAATAAATTAATGTTTATTTAAATCCTTAAAATCCCCTTTCTCATATTTAAATTAATTATTTATTTAAATTCCTAAAATCCCTCCCCCACTTGCACTTTCTAGAAAGTGCAAGTTGCAAGTTAACTTTCCTCCTAATCATGTCTAAACCACTATTATTAGCCTAATCACCCTTTAATGGTTTGCACGTTACTAAACCAAAGGTTAACCCAAAACCCATCAACTCAAACCTTTAATGGCTTTCTTTAAAGTCTTCAAGCCTTTAATGGTTTTCTTCTAGAGTCTTCAAGCCTTTAATGGCTTCCTTTAAAACCTTCAAACCTTCAATGATTTCATTCTAGAGCCTTCTCGATCCTTTAATGGTTTCCCTCAAAGTCTTCAAGCATTTAATGGCTTCCTTCTAGAGTCCTCTTAAGCCTTTTAATGACTTCCTTCAAGTCTTCAAGCATTTAATGCTCTATCCTCCTTTTTCTCATTTAAATAAATTAAGATTTATTTAAATAAAATCCAAAATTCACATGCACATTTAAATAAAATAAACTATTTAAATCCTATATATCCTCACCCACTTGCATTCTCCTACAAACCCATTTGCACACTAATCCTTCTTCTAAGTTCTTCTAAACCCTTCTAATTTAGCGTAATCCCCTTCTAAACATTTGCACACTCCTAAACCAGGGATTAAGGAGGAGTCGCTTCTAAAAAGCATTAAAAAATTTCTCCCTTCTACAAGTTAACCCTCAAAGTCTTCTTAAGCCTTAAAGGCTTTATTCTAACTAACCCACCTTTGACCCTTAGAGACTTTCCTCTAACTCAACCATCCATCTAACCCTCAAGTCTCTTCAAGAATTCAATGCTTTGACCATGGTCACCTTTTAACCCTTGCACATTAATTTATCCCTTGGATAAAACCTTTATCCAATAACCTAACCCTAACCAAACCCCCTAGGGTAACCTGTTGGCATAACTGATGAAGATAATGATGGGGAGATTGTTGGCTAGATGATGATGATATAGTTGTAAGTTGTTTGATGACTTTATTTGTGTTGTCATTGATGGCAACCATGTTTGCTTAGTCATCTAAGTCCTCTAGACCTATCGGTATAAGCCTAACCAGTAGTGGAACCAGTTGACAACAAGGTAAATAGAAACAAAGTGATGATCAAGTAACCGGTACAGACAATTGGTGAAGAGTTAGACATTGCGGTTTTGATAGGAGCATTGAAGACAGTAACATGTACCTATGTTCCAAACCGCATCAACAGATTCAGTGTATTGAGTGAGTTATGATTGACTATTGTGAACTTTGAAAAGAAGAATGTATACCGGTAACAGATCTTTAACTAGTAATGATTTAAGGTTTGGTGGTGGATCTTATCATGATCATAACTTAGTGATGACGAGTCAGAATCCATGTGTAATGATAAGATGGTGTTTGAGCATGTACAAGGATCAAATTTCTTGGGAAAAAACAAAGTGCTTAGTAGAATGTGACAAGGGTTTGATTACTTATCAAATCGATGTGCGGTGATGTGCGGTGATAATTCAATGGTGGAAATTGTCTAGAATTTTTTTGTAATGATCTATAATGTATTTTGGCGGATTGTTTTGCCACTTTAAATTTAAATTTATTGTATTTTGAATATAGTTAGGGTTATGTAACCGATCTAACTGAAAAGTGTATTCAGGGCTAGTTGGAGAAGAGATTTTGTGTCGGTAGTTTGAAAAGAATGTATTGTCAAACCAGATTGAAGTGTCTGCATGTGTGTATTAGAGTTGTGTTGAAAAAGATCTGTACTAGCAAGCAAGGAAGTGTTGTAATCAGATCATTTGCCATGGTTTTCCCTAACAGTTACAACAGTTTGAAATCCCTTAACCAGGTAGATCCTAATAGGTCTTATATTGTAAATCCTTTTACCGGGTGGCTCATTAAATTAAGTTTAAAATCCTCTAACAAGGTTACTCCTATTAGGGTTGAGGCAAATCCCTTGACCAGGTAACTCCTAACAGGATCTGCTCTTAACTAGGCATATTGTAAATCTCTTAACCGGGCTAGGCCTTTAATCGAGCGCATTCCAAAAGAGTGCAAATACTTTGTGGGTGTTAATTCCCACCATGGTTTTTCCCATTTGGGTTTCCACATGAAGAATTTGTGTGCTCATATGGTGGTTGCATTGTTGATTTGAGCATTTGATATCTTTAGTTTGTTTTGATAGTATGATGAAAGAATAAGTATCTGATAGAATACTGAGAGGGGGGGGGGTGAATCAGTATACTGAAAAACTGATAAAAAGTTCCCAAACTCAAATTCAATCACACAAAGTAAACATATCGCAGTCAAGATCGATATTCATAAGAATACTTAACATCAACCGATTTGACTGTTATGACAAGTTAACGGTAAACAATTCCAATCTTGTAAACATCAACAATGCTTAATCATATCTCAACATATTCATCTATCAATGCTTCTAGTTATCATGCCTTATCAGAAGTTAATCAAATCAACAAATAAGATCATGACCACAAAAACATTCACCACTTGACACAAATGTTTATACGTGGAAAACCCAAATAGGTAAAAACCATGGTGAGATGAGACTCACAAGGATAGCTATCTTAACTCTTCTAAAGTTCGCCCTGTTAGGAGCCAATCCTGTTAAAGCTTTACAATAAGTTTTGTTAAGAACTAATTCCGGTTAGGAATCACCCGGTTAAGGGATTTACAAATATGCCTTGATGAAAAGGACAATACCCTGTTAGGAGTAACCTCGATGGAGAATTTAAGAATCCAAGCTAATGGACCACCTTGTTAGAGGATTTAATAAATAACCAAGCTTGTTAGAGCTTACCCGGTTAAGGGATTTCACTTCTGCTATAATCATTAGAAAACAACAAGTTTTCTTGTTCTGTTTGAATAGCACTACATTTGCTTGATCAAATCCTTTTAAGCTTCAATCTGCCTTTACTCAAAGTGCAGATCCATTCACCGGTTAGGCAACTACACACTCAACAGGTTTCTGCCAATCTCGCCAACAAATTTTACAAACAACTTCATCAACCTTAAATACAAATCAATGTGCTTAGTCCTTGCGTGCAAAACAAGATTTTTAGAAATGTTTATTGCACTTGTATTATCACACAAATCTTTATTGGTTTTGAAATTTTCATCTTAAAACCTTCCAAAATGTGTCTCATCCAAACAGCTTGTGTGCAATTCATATAAGTTGCAACATACTCAGCTTCAGCAGTAGATTGTGAAGTACAGCTCTTCTTTTTATTGCTCCATGAAACTAGCCTTCCTCCTAGAAAGAATGCTCCACTGGTAGTACTCTTCCAGTCATCAATATTTCCTGCCCAATCAGCATCCATGTATGCCTTCAAATCAAATTGCCTCCATATGGATACCATAACCCATAGTCAACTGTACCTTTTAGATATCTAAAAATTCTCTTGGTTGAAATCAGATGTGCTTCCTTTGGATTCTTCTGAAACCTAGCAACAATACCAACTGCATGAGCAATATCTGGTCGACTGTGAACAATATAGTGTAATTTGCTAATCATTGACATGTATTCCTTTTCATCTATAGACTTAGATGCATCTTCCTTGGACAACTTACAACCTATAACCATTGGGGTTCCAACTGGTTTATAATCACTCATACCAAAAGTCTTCAAAACCTCTTTCACATACTTAGATTGAGTAATGAAAATACCATTCTTCATTTGTTGTATCTGCAAGCCTATGAATTTTTTTATTTCCCCTACTAATGACATCTCAAACTCAGTCTTCATTTTATCTGCAAAACTATTTCTCATGTCATCATTACCTCCAAATAAAATTTCATCAACAAATACTTCACTGACCAGTATTTCATCTCCTTCAAACTTGAGATAAATGTTGTTGTCATCACTGGTTCTAGCAAAGCCTATCTTCATCAAATGTGTATGAAGTCGTGCATACCATGCTCGGGGTGTCTGCTTTAATCCATACAAAGCTTTATGCAATTTGCATACCATGTATTCCTTATCTGTCAATGCATAACCATCAGGTTGCTCTATATAAACCTCTTTTTCCAATATCCCATTCAAAAATGCAGACTTAACATCCATTTGGTATACCTTGAACTTCTTATGAGCTACAAATGCAAGTAAAGTTCTGAAACCATCCAGTCTTGCTACTGGTGTAAAAGTTTCTCCATAATCTTCTCCTTCTTCTTGCATATAACCTTTGCAGACTAATCTTGCCTTATTGCGAACTACAACACCATCTTCATTTAACTTGTTTCTGAACACCTATTTAGTACCTATAACATTCTTGTTTACCGGTCAGGGTACCAGGGTCCAAGTGTTGTTCTTCTCAATTTGATCCAATTCCTCCTCCATAGATTTAACCGAATGATCATCACCAAATGCCTCCTTAGCACTTCTAGGTTCAAAGGTGGAGATCATGCAAGAGTTCTCTCTTATTCTCCTTCTAGTTAGCACTCCAACATCCTTATCCATAATAATATGTTCAGGACTATGATTCAGTCTCACATAGCTAGGAATAAAATGATCATTCTCTTCAGGTTCAACTTCTTCATTGTCATCTTCTTCTAAATTTATTTGTTTCAGTTGAACAAGTACATCAGGATTTGCTTTACTGGTTTTTGATTTAACAATTTCGGGTTCCAAAAGCAAAATGCAAGGATCTTCATCCCTTTTCTCTGAACTGGTTCCTTTAGAGACTTTAGGACATTAATCTACACGAACATCAACACTCTCAACAATTCTTTGTGTCCGGATGTTGAAGCATTTATAGGCTTTACTCTTGGTGGAATAGCCAAGAAATATGCCTTCATCACTCTTAGCTTCAAACTTGCTTATGTAATCACCTCTTTTAATAAAACATTTGCTTCCAAATATCTTAAAATAGCTAACATTAGGTGATCTCCCATACCAGTTTTCATAAGGGGTCTTGTCCTTACCTCTTTTCACCAGAACTTGGTTCATTGTGTAGACAGTTGTACTTACAGCTTCTTCCCAAAATGTTTTTGCTACACCTCCTTGTATCAACATAGTCCTAGAAGCTTCCACCACTGACCGGTTGTTTCTCTCTGCTATACCATTCTGTTGTGGTGTCCTTAGTGCATAAAGATGTCGCTTGATACCATTCTCATCACAGTACTTAGTGAATTCCTCATAAGCAAATTCACCGCCTTGATCTATTCTTAGACATTTTATCTTTTTTCCACTCTCTTTCTCAGCTAAGGCTCTGAATGCCTTGAATTTACCAAAATCTTCATTCTTATCCTTCAAGAATGTGACCCACATCATCCTTGAACAATCATCAGTGAAGATCAGGAAATATCTATCACTGTGAATGCTTCTCATTCTTATTGGTCCACATAGATATGTATGAACCAAATCTAACAAGTGCTTTGTTGAGAAGGACTTGTTCTTGAAAGTTGAAGAAGTCATCTTTCCTAACTGACATTGTTTACAAAGAGCATTAACTGGCTTGTCTAGCTGAGGCAGACCTCTTACTGTCTTAGACTTTCTCACTTTAACAATATTGTCAAAATTTCTATGAGAAAATCTCCTATGCCAAAGCCAGCTATCATCTATCTTTGCAATCAAACAGTTGCTAACTTTAGGATTAAGATGAAATAGATTACCTCTGGTCTGTTTCCCGGTTGCAATCAATTCACCTTTGTTGTCAAAGATTTTTCACATACCATTTCTAAACTCCAGTGGGTATCCTCTGTCATTAAGTTGTGCCACACTCAAAAGATTGTGCTTTAGGCCTTCAACCCAATAGACATTGTCAACATTTTTCTTTCCATTAAGAGAAATAACTCCCTTACCTTTAACCATACATGGTGAGTCATTGCCAAATCTGACAACGCCGCCATCAAATTCCTTCATGGAAATAAATTTGCTCTGATCACCGGTCGTGTGATGTGAACAACCACTATCAATGATCCAATCATTAGAGTTATCCATCCTGGATACTAGTGCCTTCTGATCTGATATTTCTTCCTTAATAGCTGCAAACACAATATCTTCACTAGCATCATCATTAGATTCTTCATCAGTAATACCACTGTCAATAGCTACAAGACAATCTCTCTTTCCTTTACCCTTATACTTCTTAAATTTGTCTCTCTTGTATTCATTTTCACCATTAGAGCAATTAGCTGCTATATGACCAATCTTGTTGCATGCAAAACATTTTAAAGGTAGCTTACCTCTATATTTACCAGTGCCTCTAGGCAGTCATTTTGCCAACAATGCTTCAAGTTCCACTAAGCTATCATCATCATCAACATCTCTGCTAGATCTAGATTCATAGCTATGGCCGATATCTCTACTTCTTCTCACAGATGGGTTGGAGACAAAAGCTTTGAATGCAGATTCTAATTTTTGTACACTACCATCATAGCCATTTAATTCAAAAGCATTAAGTTTTCCTAATAATAGAATCAAGAGATACATTTGTCTTGTCAATGGATTTCAGCTCCTGAATAGCTGCAACTCGGATAGCATAGACTGGTAGCAGGTTTCTCAGTACCTTACTCATCACTGTGGCATCTTCCACTTTCCCTCTCGCACTCTTGATTTCACCATCTCTTTTATGCTTTGACCATACTGCTGGATATTCTCACCTTCAGACATTCTCATGTCATCAAACTTTCCTCTTATACTCTCCTCTTTAGCAATCTTAACATGTTCATCACCGCTATAAATCTCTTTAAGTTTTTTCCATACTTCATATGCAGTTTGAAGACCATGAACATCTACATATTTAACATCAGACATGGAACTAATAATAGCCTTTAATGCTTGATGATTTTCTTGTTGTTCTTTTTCTAATCATCAGTCAAGGTTCTAGTCGGTGTAATATACTTAGTTTCTATATGATCCCAATACTGACTACCAAGACTCTTAATGTAAATCTTCATTCTATCGCTCCATATTTTATAGTTATATTTGTTGAACTTCAGACCGTCTTTCTTCATCATGATCTACAAGATCTTTTCCTCAAGCTATTAGTCTTTTAGATTAAATAGGACCTGAGACGTTCTGATACCAATTGATGGTATGATGAAAGAATAAGTATTTGGTAGAATACTGAGAGGAGGGGTGAATCAGTATACTGAAAAACTGATACAAAGTTCCCAAACTCAAATTCAATCACACAAAGTAAACATATCACAGTCAAGATCAATATTCATAAGAATATTTGACATCAACCGGTTTGACTGTTATGACAACTTAACAATAAACAACTCCAATCTTGTAAACATCAACAATGCTTAATCATATCTCAACATATTCATCTCTCAATGCTTCTAGTTATCATGCCTCATCAAAATTTAATCAAATCAACAAATAAGATCATAACCACAAAAACATTAACCACTTGACACAAATGTTTATACGTGAAAAACCCAGATAGGTAAAAACCACGGTGATATGAGACTCACAAGGATAGCTATCTGAACTCTTCTAAAGTTCGCCCTGTTAGGAGCCAAGCCTGTTAAAGCTTTACAATAAGTCCTGTTAAGAACTAATTCTGGTTAGGAATCACCTGGTTAAGGGATTTATAAATATGCCTTGATGAAAAGCACAATACCCTGTTAGGAGTAACCTCGCTGGAGGATTTAATAATCCAAGCTAATGGACCACCTTGTTAGAGGATTTAATAAGTAACCAAGCTTGTTAGAGCTTACCTGGTTAAGGGATTTCACTTATGTTGTAATTGTTAGAAAACAACAAGCTTTCTTGATCTGTCAGAATAGCACTACATTTGCTTGATCAAATCCTTTTAAGCTTCAATCTACCTTTACTCAAATTGGAGATCCATTCACCGGTTAGGCAACTACACACTCAATGGGTTTATGCCAATCTTGCCAACAACTTTTACAAACAACTTCATCGACCTTAAATACAAATCAATCAGGTCATTAACACAACAAAAACCTAATTCTCATCATCGAGATTACAAACAAGTCGGTACAATATTGACCATTATAAATCATAACAATCTCTTCACATTCTTCAAGAAAATTCCAATCGCTCCATGATCACCGCTTCATCAGACTTTGTAACTCATCATGCTCTATGCACTCGATGCAATCCACTTTGATCCTTCGCTAGACAAAAAACAAATACGCCAAAACAATCTGAACTTATCCTCATACAATGATCACGCATATCTCCATCATTACCACTCATCAGATAATAAACCAACAAACTTGATCGGTTAGGGTTTAACAATTGATAGGGTTTACCAGTTATATTGCATAGAAAGGTTTAACCCTTTACACCGGTTTACCGGTTCAACTCACAAACTTCACATACCGGTTTACAACATCTTCCACAAAGCTCTTCCTACCGATTACTAGCCAATATAAAAAACAACAATATCAACAATAACACGAATACCATTACCGATTCAATTGACATCAATGACAACATATCATTAATGCAATCTATATGCAAAATGTCAACAAACTAAAAATGCCAACATGTTTACATATTGATGAACACTTGAATGATTTATTAAATCTGCTTAAGAAGATTGTTTGAGTACTTACCAATACAGTTTTTTGAAGTATTGCAGAATTGTTTAACTATTGATTCACCCCCCCCCCTCTCAGTAGTTACCATATCCTCATAATAACAATTGGGATCAGAGCACTAGGTCCTCTTTGTGCAAAAGCTTAACCGCTTGAGGTAAAGATCTAAGATGATGAAGAAGGAGGGTCCTAAGTTCACAAAGGATGACTACAAAATCTAGAGTGACAGAATGAATATCTACATCAAAGGTATGGGGCCACAAGTTTGGGAGCATGTGGTTAATCAATACATACCTCCTACTGGTTCTCTGATTGTAGATCAACTTAAGGAGAAGCAGGAGAATATTCAAGCATTGAAGTCATTGTAAGTACTCTTTCTGATTCTGAGTATATTGATGTTCATGGTTTAGAAACTGCTTATGAATTTTGGGAAAAGTTGAAGTTGATTTAAAGTGGAGATGAGCATGTGCAAAAAGATAAAGATGAAAGCCTAAGAGGCAATTTTGATGACATGAGGATGATGGAAGGTGAGAACATCACCCAGTATAGACAGAGGATAAATGAAGTAGTCAGAGGAATCGAAAGTGCTGGTGGAACCATAACAAAAGACACAGTGGTAAGTAAAATGCTTAGAACCTTATTGCCCACTTATGCTATTAGAGTATCGGCTATCCAATAATTGAGGTCAGTTAGCAAAGATAAAGTTACAGTCGATTCATTGATAGGCAAGCTTATTGCTTTTGAATTGAATAGCTTTGACAATAGTGTACCTAAAGTAGAATTTTCTTTCAAAGCATCAGTATCTAATGCACCAGTAAGAAAAGGAAAGTATGTCTATCATAACCATGAATATAGGTCAATTCATTATGGCAGTGGTAATGAAGAAGTAGATGGTGAACATAACCTGATGGAAACTAAAGCTTTATTGGCAAAGAAACTTCCTAGAGGCACCGATAAGTACAAAGGCAAGCTTCATCTTAAGTGTTTCTCATGTAACAAAATAGGACATATTGCTACTAATTGTCCTAACAATGATCATAAGGAAAAGTTCGGAAAGTTTAAGGGAAAAGGTAAGAAACAATGTTATGTTGTAGTAGATGAAGGTGTTACCGATGAGGAATCAGAGGATGAAGATAATGAGGAAATTGTTTTTGCAGTAGTTAAGTAAGATCTCTTTAACAAGAAAGCTTTAGTGTCCCGTATTGACAACAGTGATGAGTGGGTCATTGATAGTGGTTGCTCACATTACATGACTAGTGACAATAAGAAGTTCATCTCACTTGAAGAATTTGATGGTGGAGTAGTGAGATTTGGCAACAATACACCATGCTTGGTAAAAGGTAAAGGTTCAATTTCTTTAAATGGAAAAAGTAATGTCGATGATGTGTATTGGGTTGAGAGATTGAAGCATAACTTGTTGAGTGTTGGTCAACTTAATGATAAAGGTTATCATCTTGAGTTCAAGAATGGAGTGTGCAGGATTTTAGGAAACAAAGGAGAACTGATTGCTATTAGTAAATAGACAAAAGGTAATTTATTCCATCTAAACACTAATGTTAACAGTTGTTTGGTTGTAAAAGTTGAGGATAGTTGGTTATGGCATAAAATATTTTGTCATGTAAGTTTTAATAATTTGGTTAAGGTTAGCAAGTCAAGTATGGTTAGAGGTATGTCACAAGTATTCAAATGAGATAATGTGATTTGTAAGGAGTGTCAGTTGGGTAAGATGACCACTTACTCTTTCAAAAGCAAATCATTTCTTTTGAAAATATTTTGAACACCTAGGTCCTAGTTTCTTGTTTTTACAAATTTTGGCTTGTACTGACCCTAGCTAAGTCAGTAGCAAATAAGGACTCCAGGAGGGTCCAATAGTGAGTATTTTGTTAATTTAGGCCTAGGTGGAGTTCATTTTACCTAGGTTTGCATTTTTGTGTAAATAGTGTGCTTCATAAGGTTTTTGGCCTTTTGGTTGGTCAAAAGTGTCAAATGTTGTCAAAAGCCTTAGAGAGGGTCAAATAGTTATTAGGCATGTTTTAACTGTCACATGTGATGACTGGACATAGGTCTCTTAGGTTGGAGAGATCAAAAGTGGAAGAGTACAAAGTTGCAAAAAGTTGTCATGACAACTTTTGTCCTGAATTTGGTTAGCATTAAAGCCAGGGCTTTCCCAATGCCATGGAAGGAATCCACACATGGGAAGTATATATAAACCCTCCCTTGAATGTTTATCAAGGTTTGTGCACTTTTCATTGTTTTTTGTTAATTTTTGCATTCTTTGGAGGTTTAATGGATTGAATCCATGAATCCAATGATGGATTGAGGTTTATTAGTGTGTTTCAGGGTAGTATTTTCATTTTCAATCTTTGTATTTAGCATTTACTGCTGTTCAGGTGATTTGATTCACAAGTAGCCAGTTTTGGCTTGTAATTAGCAGTTTTTGCTAAAATGGGTGCCCCATAAAATTTCACTGTGTGTTCATCACAGCCTTTTGGGAAATGGTAGGCAACCCATTGTAAAGTGTAAATATTAAAGGAGAAGGTTTGAAAGTGTCATTTTATATTTTTAGCATCTTGTCCTAGGCGAGCCCAAGAGCAACTCGACTAGAGTTGGCAAGATGAAAAGTTAACACAAATTGCAAAGGTGAATATAAATGAAAGTCCCAAGCTTTTGGGAAGTTCTAATAGGATAGTACAGGTCTTCTTGTGTGGGAGGAAGCCTCAAGAGTTCCAATTGAAGGTCCAAAGACAATATTTACTTGTTGTTGCCAGTCAAGTGCCTAGAAGCCCTTGAAATTCTCATTTTGGGGTTTTTGTATGCAAAAAAGGGTTGGAAGCTTAAAACCACTGAAATCCTTTGGGTTTGAGTGAATATTTGAAGAAAATACATTTTATTTTGGGGTTCCTTTGGATTGTTTTATCCCAAGACCTCAAAAACCAGTTCTAGGAGGCCTAATTGGGGCTCTTTCCCTTGTAGCCTTTTCTATACCAATTTTTGAAATCGGTAATAAACCTTTGGATTGAAAACCACAAATGGACCTTGAAACCATCTAAAAAAATGAGAGAAGAACCCTCTACACCTCTGCAACATCTCAAGACCATTGGAGGGCAGTTTGATGAATTTGAGCCAAGAAGCCATCATTGAGCATATGGGAAAGATAGAAAATTGGTAGGGTTCCTAGCAAGGACACTTGAAGAAAACACCTTGGAGTGAGTAAGAGAAAGCCCTAGAAGAGATTGAGAAGGACTTTTAGGTCTAGAAAGCAACTAGGCCTGGTGAGTTGGTGAAATTGAGCAACATCAACTTGGTGTAGTGTTGAGCAGGCTAGGTGAACTCTATCAAATTGGTATCAGAGCTTGTAAGATTTGGGCTAGTAAGGTTGATGTCCTTGTTGTTAGGAGAGTCAGTTAGAGACAATATGGTGACCAATGCTAAATTGGAAAGGAAAGTAGAAGATCAAGAGAAGAGAATAGACTCCTGAAATAGAAATTGATTGAGTTGGAGAGTAAGCTTGGTGCAATTGAAACCAAGGCTGATGAAGTGTTGATAAAGGTGGAAGGAGCAGAAGGGAAGGGTAAATAAGTGGTGGAGATAGACAAGATACCTGAACCTAACCCTATCCTAGAGCAAGAACCTTTCTTGAAGGCATTGAAGGCCTTGAGTGGCAAATCACTGGAAGGATTGTCATTGTTCACTGGCAAGATGGAGGCAAAAGTGGTCCTAGAATGGGTAGAAGGTATGGAGAACCACTTTGAGTGTGAAGGCATAAATGAAGCCTAGAGAGTCAAGGTAGCCAAGTCTAGGATGAGAGGAGCTGCTCTCACATGGTGGCAATTTGTACAAGATGAGAGGAAGAAAATGGGCAAAGCACCCATCTCTTCTTGGAAAGGGATGTTAGTCAAAATCAGAGAAGTCTATCTCCCTGATGACTATGAAGTGCAAATTCATAGGAAGAGGCAAAAATTAAGGCAAAAATATCTTGATGTTAGTAGCTACACAAAGGAGTTTCACAAACTTAGCCTTAGATCTCATGTGGTAGAAGAGGAGAGTCTCAAGGTTGCTAGGTAACTAAATGGTCTACGGTGGAACATCCAAGAAGAAATTAGTCTAATGAGCCCAAAAATAGTCTATCAAACCTTTCAACTTTCCCTTAAGGTGGAGGAAAAACTAAAAAGAAGACATGACTCAAGCAACAATAGGGACCGAGGTAGAGGAAAAGACAATAGAGGCCATAGAGGAGGCTTTGGTGGAAGAAGTTCTGAACAAAGAACACATGGAGAGTCTAAACTCATAGAACAACAAGAGAGTGGCACTAGTAGAGGGGAATACAATAGAGGAAGGGGAGCCAACAGTGGTTCTAGAGGAAGATCTAGTGGCCAAGGTAGAGGTTCCTCATACTTTGCAACAACGAAGTGTTACCATTGTAACCAACTTGGTCACCCAACATATAGGTGTCCAGAGAAGGGATCATCATCACATGGTGGTGAAAGAAGAGTGAGCTATCTTCAAGAAGAGTCTTCAAGCAACAAGACTTCAGAAGTAGGTGACAACTTGATGATAAGGAGATATCTAATCAAAGAACCAGTAAGAGAAGAGCCTAGCCAAATAAGGTCTTTATTTAGGATCAAATGCAAGATTTTGGATAAAGTGTGCAAAGTGATCATTGATTCAGGGTCTATAGACAACATTGTGTCAGAAGAGGCAGTGAACAAGCTCAAATTGCAAAGGATACCTCACAACAACCCTTATAGAGTCACTTGGTTGAACAAAGGACAACATGTTCTTGTTAACGAGCAAGAATGGGTCGATTTTACCATTGGAAGGTACAAGGACAAGGTGTTATGTGATGTCTTACCCATGGATGCATGCCATCTTATATTAGGACGACCATGGAAATTTGATAGACAAGCTATCCATGATGGAGCCAAGAATGCATACTCATTCAAGAAAGATGGAGTCACATTCAAGATTCAGTCTATCCTTGAGGAAGGTGAAAAAAGGGCAGCAGGTCCTAATGTTCTTTTGGTGAGTGAAAAACAGTTCTTAAAGACACTTGAGGAAGGTGAAGGTGTAGGGTTTGAACTTGTGATGAAGCCCAAAGAAGAAGACAAGAAAGAGAAGCAAGATTTACCACTAGAGGTGCAAGAATTGTTGAAGAAATTCAAAGGTATAGTAAGTGAAGGATAGCCAGTCACCTTACCTCCTAAAAGAACCATAAGCCATCAAATAGACTTCATTCTTGGAGCATCCTTTCCTAATAAAGCAACCTATAAAATGACTCCTCAACAAATTGTTGAAATTGCCAAGCAAATCCAAGAGCTCTTAGACCAAGGCCTAATTAGGAAGAGTATTAGCCCTTGTGTTGTCCCTACCATGTTGGCACCAAAAAAAGGTGGTACTTGGAGATTGTGTACTGATTCTAGAGCCATAAATAGGATCACCAACAGATATAGGTTCCCTATTCCTAAAATAGAAGACCTAATGGATTGTTTTGGGGAAGCCAAGTACTTTACCAAGACTGACCTTAAGAGTGGCTATCATCAAATTAGAATTAAGGAGGGTGATGAATGGAAGACTGCATTTAAGACTACCGAAGGTCTTTATGAGTGGATTGTAATGTCATTTGGCTTATCCAATGCTCCAAGCACCTTCATGAGACTCATGAATGAGGATGAAGGACTTCATAGGTAAATTTGTGGTAGTATATCTTGATGATATTCTCATTTTCAGTAAGGATAGAGCAGCACATACTAGTCATTTGCAAGATGTATTACAAAGATTGTATGATGAAAAGCTAACCATGAATTTGGATAAGTGTGAGTTTGTCAAGCAGGAGTTGGTTTATCTTGGGTTTGTGTTGTCTCAAGGAAACCTCAAGATGGAACCAACCAAGGTGGAAGCCGTTGTAAATTGGCCTACTCCTAAGACAACAACAGAGGTGAGAAGCTTCCATGGACTAGCTCAGTACTACAGGAAGTTCACTAGGCAATTCAGTGTTATATGTGCACCCATGTTAGACACCATTAGAGGTGGAGTAAAGGCAAAGTTTCAGTGGGGTGAAGCAGCAAACAAGGGTTTTGAAAGCTTGAAGGAGAAAATAGCTACTCAACCGGTGCTAGTGTTGCCTAGTTTTGAGAAACTTTTCATTATGGAGTGTGATGCAAGCAATATTGCAGTAGGTGTTGTCCTAAGCCAAGAAGGAAGACCAGTAGCCTTCCATAGTGAGAAGCTAAGTGATGCCAAGAGGAAATACTCCTCTTATGACCTTGAGTTGTATGCTTTAGTGCAAGCATCGAGAAAATGGAGACACTATCTCTTACCCAAAGAATTTGTGGTGTACACGGATAACCAAGCATCGAGTTTTCTGAATTCCCAAGACAAACTCAATCACAAACACATGAAATGGGTGGAATATATGCAGGCCTATACATTCACCATTAAGCACAAGAAAGGGCAACAAAACTGGGTAGCTAATGCACTAAGTAGGAGGCTCTTGACAATCCAAGAAATATAGTCGAGAAGCATAGGTGTGGATAGTTTTAAAGATTTGTATGCGGAGGATGAAGAGTTCTCAAGTACCTACCAAGTATGCAAGGAGTATCAAAATCATTTTCATAGTGAATACTCATATTTCACTTTACAAAATGGGCTATTGTTCAAAGGTGGACAACTTTGTGTGCCTAAAGGCTCGATGAGGGAAAATCTTATACAAGAGAAACACAATGGCAGCCTTAGTGGTAATTTTGTAGTCAATAAGACTCAAGAGCTAGTGCAGAGATTCTATTATTGGCCAAAGATGAATCAAGATGTAAAAAGGTATGTGGAGACTTGCATAGTTTGTCAAAAAGCCAAGGGTACTTCAACAAATGCCAGTTTGTATCAACCACTTCCCATACCAATTAGACCTTGGGAATGCATAGGCATGGACTTTGTGGTAGGTTTGCCAAAGACAAAGCAAGGATATGACAGCATTTATGTCATTGTGGACAGATTTAGCAAAATGGATCGCTTTGTGCCTTGTAAGACCACTCATGATGCATGCCACATAGCTCAGTTGTTCTTTAAGGAAATAGTAAGAATACATGGATTACCATTAAGTATAGTTTCAGATAGGGACTCCAAATTTATGAGTCATTTTTGGAAAACATTATGGCAAAAGCTTGGCACAAACCTCTCTTTTGGATCAGCCTACCATCCTCAAATAGATGGGCAGACCGAGGTGGTGAATAGAATTTTGGGAAACTTATTGAGGTGCCTTACCAAGGAGTATGGGAGACATGGGATCAAGTACTTGCTCAATCTGAATATGCATACAATGACACCATAAATAGGACTACTGGTAAAAACCCTTTTGAAGTAGTCTATGGTGTGCACTCAAGAGGCATTTTTGAGTTGAGGGATTTAGGAAGTGTAGCAATCAGAAGTGGATATGAAGAGGACTTTGCTTAGTCCATGAAGGAGGTTCATGAATCAGTTAGGCAAGCTTTGAAGGAGAACACAAGCAAAATCAAACAAAAAGTTGATGAAAAGAGGAGAAATCTACAATTTCAAGTGGGAGATCTTGTAATGGTGCACTTGAACAAAGAAAGCCTACAACAAGGAGTGCAAAAAAAGTTGCAGATGAGGAGGATAGGTCCATGTGCCATTCTAGCTAAGCATGGTGAAAATGCATACAAGGTGGATCTACCTAGTGACATTGGTTTGTCACCGGTTTTTAACATAGAAGACTTGGTTGCATACAAGGGGCAAGTCCAAGGTGTATAATGTAGTCACTCAGAGGTTTCATATGATGTGCATAACCTTCAGTTACCAGCCAAGCCTAATCCTAAGGCTGAGAAGGTGTTAAGTTCAAGAATTGCCAAGAAGACTAGGCATCAAGCCTATTGGAAGCACCTCATTAAATGGCAGGGTACGGATGATGTTGAGGCTACATGGGTGATGGATTTAGAGTTTTAGAAGATTGGAATTGATCCAACACTGATTCCTCAAGGGGTGACATGATCTCTTTTTGTTAGGGAGAATGGTGCAGGAGCACCTAGGTCCTAGTTTCTTGTTTTTACAAATTTGGTTTGTACTTACCCTAGCCAATTCAGTAGTAAATAAGGACTCTAGGAGGGTCCAAGAGTGAGTATTTTGTTAATGTAGGCCTAGGTGAAGTTCATTTTACCTAGGTTTGCATTTTTGTGTAAATAGTGTGTTTCAGAAGGTTTTTGGCCTTTTGGTTGGTCAAAAGTGTCAAATGTTGTCAAAAGCCTTAGAGAGGGTCAAATAGGTCTTAGGCATGTTTGAAATGTCACATGTGATGTTTGGACATAGGTCTCTTAGGTTGGAGAGATCAAAAGTGGAAAAAACACAAAGTTGCAAAAAGTTGTCATGACAACTTTTGTCCAGAATTTGGTTAGCATTAAAGCTAGGGCTTTCCCAATGCCATGGAAGGAATCCACATGTGAGAATGATATATAAACCCTCTCTTTCATGTTTATCAAGGTTAGTGTACTTAGATTTTGGAATCAATAATCAAAATACAAGATTTTGGACTACACTTTTCATTGTTTTTTGTCAATTTTTGCATTCTTTGAAGGTTTAATGGATTGAATCCATGAATCCAATGATGGATTGAGGTTTATTAGTGTGTTTTGGGATATAATTTTCATTTTCAATCTTTGTATTTAGCATTTACTACTGTTTAGGTGATTTGATTCACAAGTAGCCAGTTTTGGCTTGTAATTAATAGTTTTTGCTAAAATGGGTGCCCCATAAAATCCCACTGTGTATTTGTCACGAAATTTTGGGACATGGTAGGAAACCAATTTTACAGTGTACATATGAAAATAGAAGGTCTGAAAGTGTCATTTGATATTTTTAGCATCTTGCCCTAGGCGAGCCTAAGAGCAACTCGGCTAGAGTTGGCAAGATGAAAAGTTAGCACAAATTATAGAGGTGAATGTAAATGAAAGTCCCAAGATTTTGGGAAGTTGTAATAGGATAGTAAAGGTCTTCTTGTGCAGGAGGAAGCCTCAATAGTTCCAATTGAAGGTCCAAAGACAATATTTACTTGTTGTTGCCAGTCAAGTGCCTAAAAGCCCTTGAAATTCTCATTTTGGGGTTTTTGTATGCAAAGAAGGGTTGGAAGCTTAAAACCACTGAAATCCTTTGGGGTTGAGTGAATATTTGAAGAATATCCATTTTAGTTTTGGGGTCATTTGGATCTTTTTATCCCAAGACCTCAAAAACCGGTTCTAGGAGGCCTAATTGGGGCTCTTTCCCTTGTAGCCTTTTCTAGACCAATTTTTGAAATCGGTAAGAAACCTTTGGATTGAAAACCACAAATGGACCTTGAAACCATATAAAAACATGATAGAATAATCCTGTACACCTCTAAAACATCTAAAGACCATTGGAGGGCAGTTTGATGAATTTGAGCCAAGAAGCCATCATTGAGCATATGGGAAACATAGCAAATTGGTAGGGTTCCTAGCAAGGACACTTGAAGCAAACACCTTGGAGTGAGTAAGAGAAAGCAATATAATATATTGATAAGGACTTTTAGGTCTAGAAAGCAACTAGGTCTGGTGAGTTGGTGAAATTGAGCAACATCAACTTAGTGAAGTGTTGAGCAGGCTAGGTGAACTCTATCAGATTTGTTGCACGCTAATTTATGTGGTCCTATGAGGACTAGGAATTTTCAAGGTGATAAATATTTCATGATATTTACTAATGATCATTTAAGAATGATGTGGGTTACATTTTTTAAGAAGAAGTTTGATGCTTTCAACAAGTTTAAGGCATTCAAAGCCTTAGTGGAGAAAGAAACTGGTAAGAACCTAAAGTGTCTGAGATTTGATCGAGGTGGAGAATTCACATCAGCTGAATTTGTGAAATACTGTGATGAGAATGGAATTAAGAGACAACTATCTGCACCAAAGACACCACAAAAAAATGGGATTACAGAAAGGAGGAACCAGACCATAGTTGAAGCAACTAGAACAATGTTGATACACGAGATGTACTAAAATATTTTGGAGAGAAGCAGTCAGCACTGCAGTATATACAATGAACCAAATATTGGTCAAGAAAGGTAGTGACAAAACTCCCTATGAATTATGGTATGGTTATACTCCTAATGCTAGTTATTTCAAAGTCTTTGGCAACATGTGTTACATAAAGAGAGATGAGTATATCGGAAAGTTTGATCCTAAGAGTGATGAAGGAACTTTCCTTTGTTATTCAACTAAGAGCAAAGCATTCAAGTGCTTTAACAAAAGAACCAAGAAGATTGTGGAAAGTGTTAATGTGAAAGTTGATGAGTATTCTAACAAATCTGATGATACCAACAAATCTAATGCAGTAGAGGAACAAAAGATAGTGATCATTGAACCAAAAGTTTAAAATGATGCTGAGCATAACAGTGTGGAGAATACTGCTCAACCGGATGAAGATGATGAAGAAGAAGAAGAAGACACTTCTATAACGAAACTGATTATACCTAGATATGTAAAGTTGAATCACTCAACATATCAAATAATTGTAGACAGGAATGATGGAGTACAAAAATGAAGAAAGATTAGAGAAAGTGCTTGTCTGATTTCCACAGTTGAACCTAAGATAGTGAGGGAACCTCTCAAGGATGATGATTGGATAAAGGCTATCAATGAGGAGCTTGATCAAATAGAGAAGAAAAACACTTGGTCACTTGTCCCAGACCAACTGATAAAAATGTGATTGGTACTAAGTGGGTGTTTAGAAACAAATTGAATGAAGATGGTGAAGTGATTAGGAACAAGGCTAGACTTGTTTGCAAAGGATATGCACGAGAAGAAGGTGAGGATTATGGAGAGACCTTTGCACCTGTTGCTAAACTTGAAGGAGTAAGAATGCTACTTGCATTTGTAGAATTCAAAGGATTCAAGGTATACCAAACAGATATCAAGTGACCTGCATTTTTGAATGGAATTCTAGAAGAAGTGGTTTACATTGAACAACCGGATGGGTTTGCATTGACTGAAGACAAGGACATGGTGTGCAAACTTCATAAAGATTTATGTGGATTAAAGCAAGCTCCAAGGGCATGGTATGAGAGACTCCATTCACACCTGATAAATATTGGATTTCAAAGAACCAGTGAGGACAACAACATTCACTTGAAGACAGAAGGAGACAAGTTATTGATTGCATAAGTGTTTGCAGATGATATCATATTTGGAGGAAGATGATGACATGAGTTTAACTTTTGCAGGAGAAATGAAAAAGGAATTTGAAATGTATTTAATAGGATAAATCAAAATTTTCATTGGTTTGCAGGTCTAATAGATGAAAGGAAGAATCTTTATCAGCCAATCAAAATATGTGAAGGAGGTATTGAAAACCTTTGGAATTGAAGACTCTAAACCGGTTGGAACCCCTATGGTTAGTGGTTATAGATTATCCAAGAAAGATGATTTAGATCCAGTGGATGAAACTGAGTATAGATCAATGATTGGTAAACTACACTATGTTTTTTTAATAGCAGATCCGAACATTGCTCATGTAGTTGGTATAGTGGCCAGATTTCAAAAAAATCCTAAAGAGGCTCATATGGTGGCAGTGAAGAGAATTTTTAGGTATCTTAGAGGAACTATTGATTATGGATTATGGTATCGATACAAAGGGAACTTCTCTTTGAAGGTGTTCACGGATGCTTATTGGGTAGGTAATATAGATGACCGAAAGAGCACAATCGGTGGTGCATTATTTATAGGAGGAAGACTGGTATCTTTGACTAGTAAGAAACAAAGTTGCATTTCTCAGTCTATAATAGAAGCAAAGTATGTGGTTGCATCTATAAACTGTACTCAAGCAATGTGGATGAGACATGTATTAAAAGGATTCAAAGAGACTATGATAGAACTGATGGTCATATATTATGATAATACAAGTGCAATAAACATTTCAAAGAACCTGGTATTGCATGCTAGAACAAAGCATATTGAACTGAAGTATCATTATCTGAGAGAAAGAGTGCAGGAAAAGAAAGTTAGGTTGGATCGTGTGTCAAGAAAGGAGCAGTTGGTTGACATATTCACCAAGCCATTGCCTAAAGCAACCTTTGAGTATCTCGGAGGCAAGCTAGGGGTTATATCCCTATTGAGGGTCAACTAAGATGTTGTGGTAGCATCAATCCAATTGACTAATTGAAGATCTTTCACCATGGATTGATGAGAAAAGGGCTACTCCTCAGGGGGAGCAACAGAGATGAAGAAAACACTAGTAACAGAAGATGAATTTGACACTTTGCACCTTTGGCATTGTTGTCAAAGGGGGAGAAGAAAAGTGATAGGGGGAGAAGAAAAGTAAACGAGGAGAAGAACAATGAAGAGCAGGAAGAGAAGAACTGATGAAGGGAGAAGGAAGATCAAGTACAACAGTCATAACAATTAGAGTTCTAGTTTTGCATGATGTGCTTTTGGTGAACTTTTGGTATTATTATTTTGGTGTTGCCATCAATGCCAAAGGGGGATATTGTTGGCATAACTGATGACGATGATGATGGACAGATTGTTGGCATATGGAGATGTTGATGAGATGAAGATGATCGGTAAAGTAAACTTGATGGAGATTGTTGGTTAGATGTTGATGATATTGTTGTAAGTTGTTTGATGACTTTATTTGTGTTTTCATTGATGGCAACCATGTTTTCTTAGTCATCTAAGTCATCTAGACCCACCGGTATAGCCTAACCGGTAGTGGAACTGGTTGACAGCAAGGTAAACAGGAACATGTAATACCCTAAAAATGGTCATCTAAACCATGGGCCCCTAATCTCGACATCACCAAGGTCCTAACCAAAGGCAATTAAATAAATCTTGAGCACACAATTAATTCTAAAATCATCAAATGTCACATGGCAAAATTAATCAATCAATATTAATTAAATATTTATTTAATTAATTAAATCATTCCAAGTAAATCATTTTAAACAATTATCTTATTTATTTTAATTAAATATCTTTTGCATATTTAATTAAATAAATCAATTTGCCATTAAATCATCAAAAAGAGGAATTAATTTAATTAAATAAATCAATTTGCCACAAATCTTCAAAAAAAGGAAACAAATCAAGAAAGAGGAATTGGAAATTATGAGCACAAATCTTCAAAAAAGGAAATAAATCAAAAAAAAAATTAATTGACAAAAAAGAATTAAAAATTAAGAAAAGAAATCAATTGGAGATAATCTTGAAAAAAACAAATTAAAAATTGATAGATAATCTCAAAGAAAGCAATTAAAACAATTAAATCTTAAAATTGAATGAAATAGAGAATAAATTAGTTTTATTTAATTTTAGTTCAATTTCCTTTAAAACTGAGAAAAGCATCCAATCACATCAATTCACTTGGATTGTGCTTCCTCTTGGAAAATCTTGACCGTTCATCATCATTTGATCTTAGCCTTTGGATTCTTTCTGAATTTTCTATAAATTCGGGCTCTCATCTCTCATTCAAAAATCCTGGAGAATGTATTATTATTATGCTCTTTTTGCTCTAGGTTCATTGATAATTTGCATTGATATATTGCATATTAGTTAAATCATTTAGATCATTTATCTCATTTATTGCTTAAATCTTGTTAGATTAATCTTGCATCCATTTAGCTTGAATTCATGCTCATATAGATTAAATCCTTCGTTTAGGTGTTGTCTAGTCACTGGATAACTTAGCAATCTGAGAGCAATCTAAACTCGCATCTACTAGAAGGCAATGGGTCGATTTGTTATGGTTTTATTATTCATTGATTATATCTGTCTAACCATACATGTAATGACTTAATTGAAGTGTTGTGTATTGCAAATATAGATACAGGTCCACTTTTCACACACACATTTTTGGCGCCCACAGTGGGGCAAAAAACTAATTTTTTGGCCTCAGAATCATTCTTTTTATCCTGCAAGTTTCGTCCATACAGTCTCTGCGAAATATTGTACGTTTAGTTTCACTGCATCGTACGACATTATATTGAAGCCTGCAGTTTATCATACAACATAATATTATATCCTGTAAATTATCATACGAATCAGAATATGGACTCGCACGACATACTTCTTCTGTTATCTTCTGTCATTTTGTATTGATTTCTGACTCGTATGATAAAAGTTTTCTGTCATTCCATTTTATGATAATTGTCATACGATTCTGTTCTCTGTTAGATTAAAAGAAAGTTTCACTTTTTGGGGTTTTTCTTGAATTAAATTTGGATTATGCTAACGCTAACCCTGAATTGTCTTTTGTCTGCCTGAAATTTTCACAGCCTGACCAGTTTCTTGCAGGACGCTTGTCAAAGAATTTATCAATCAAACATACTCCTGTCAAAGAATTAAAACAACATGACTACTGATGTGTTGTTTTTGCAGGTTGCCTAAAGAGAAATCAATCAAACATTGTGTATTCTTTAATTTTTTTTAGGCACCTAACTTGCTATCTGGGTAATGAACAAATATGTCTTTTGTGCTTTTTTGGAAAATTTCGAGAGGTAGGAGAGTATGCTCTTGTCTTTCTAAGACAATCAGAAATCTAGACCCTTGAGGCTTTTTCTTTGTTTGAGATTTGTACGTCTTTAGCAAGCCTGCCCTCCCGAGGGGTTGAAAAACTCTTAAAGTCGTTATGGCCAGTGTGAGGGGAACGACCTAAGTGGGAATGACTAAATGCCAAGTACTCCAACCCACTATAAAATAAATGTGATTTAATGAAAATCAAGTCAACGACAATGCTCGAGAATAGCTCTCCTTAGTACCTTCGGGTATATTGAACCTTGGTTTTCAAGGCTGGGAGACCTCTTAATTGAGTTTATACCTCAACGCGTTGAACATAACCCTTACTAGATCCAATTAAAATTAGAAGCCACCCGATTCACCTCTGAAAGTTTGATAATCTTTGTGCAAGAGAGATGGTAACTCTCCTAAGACACTTGCCATATCATGCCCCCATTAGCGTTTGGAGTTGGCTAATACGGTGTTGACAATCCATTGCGTGAGACTCAGCAAACTCAGCGGTCGTATTCTAATTAGCTATTGGGTGTGTACCCAAGTCAGCAAGCAAAGGTTTTCTTCTCGAAGCCAACTTCCATATGGTTTGCATGTTGTGATTGGAGTTACTATTTATACTGCGCATTTTTTGTGTTTTCATCCCTCAAACTAAAACTGGAATACTAAAACTGAAGAAAACAAATCAATAAACTCAGTGATCAAAACTCTGTCTGTGTCACAAACTAGTCTATCCTGGTAAAAAATCAGTCCATCTCAGAATTGGTCATACTTAGTTGTCATAACCAGCCATTGAAAAACTCAGAATTTTTGTCTCTGTCATGTTAACAGTCATACAAGCCTGGTCATTTGTCGTCCTACACTATATTTTGTGTCGTACGAGTCTACTAAATTGTTGTACAAAGCTCAATTCTTTATCGTACGAAACCCAATAGTCTGTCATTTTAAGCTAAATCCTGTGTTGTACGAAACATAACTATTCAGAATTATTTGTCGTTCAGGACCTACCCATCTGTCGTACAATACTAGACAACAACTCTTACGAAATAGAACTGTCGTAATCCTGAACCTGTTATACTGTCGTACGGTTTCATAAATTCTGTCGTACGAGTCTCTGATTTTGCCAATCTAGAACAATCAAACCTATCCAAAACAGTCTACAACGAGAATAAAATTGGCCATCATCCTCTTGAGCATAAACAACCTTGATAGTGTACCCATGTCGTTGCGTTGCACAATTTTGTCGATCATCTTTAAGCTAGTTCAAACAACATCTTATCAAACCTAAGTTAACTTAGATAATATCTTACACAGGATAGATCATTCATGAAACCAGACCAGATCTTAGTTACTTCACTCAATCACTACGTTAAACGAACTACTAGCTACAATTTGATCTTGACTTCTGCAACACATCTAGCTCTCGATCCTGTCGCTTGTAAATGCCTGTTCAAACCAGAAGCTCTTCTAATTTTTTTGACAAAAGTAAGAATCTCATGGATACCTTAGCTCCAATTTCTATGGCTACCTTTGCTCAAATATTTCAAGAAATCAAGAAAGAAATATATGACATGGAAATCCAACAAAATAAATCAATGACTCCATTTGAAAAACAAATGTATGATATCAAGAGTGAGAAACTTCAAGGAATGCTAAAATAATTATATGATTTGACAAGCAAATACCAACAAATAATTGACAATCAAAGACCAAATCTCAAACAAGCTCACAAGAAACCTTCACCAAGACATAAAGACATTTCCTCCAAATATTCGCTAGATAGACAGTTTACGCCTTTGGGGCAATCTATTGAATCAGCTTTGGAAGAACTTCTTAAGAACAATCTTATCATATTACCTAAAAATACCACATGGGGATGGGAATTTTTGAGTAAGTATTGTGCATATAATAGACAAAATGAACATAAGACTTTGCATTGCATAGAATTAAAACATAAGATTCAAGATCTCATTGACAATGGTGTCATTGAAATTGAAGATCCTAATGATTCGCCTAAAGAAAAAGAAGGAACTATTTCTAAGCTTGATCAAAATCGTGAACCTATGTCTAGCAAGGCTCCATATGTAGCCTCCATCCCTTCCATGATGAATTCATCTCCTAAAACTTCTCAACAACAATCCATACCATCTCCTTCAAACAATGAAGCTTCTCATGTTTACCTTCAAGGGCTATCTCCTATGGAAATCCAAGTTAATGGCAATATTGATTCAAGTTCCTCTAAAGATTTAAAAATCCTAGATCCTATGCCATCATGCACTCCAATTCCAATCATACCCACTCCAGAAGGCCCTTTCCAAAATGCTTCCCCATCATACCAAAATATGAAGACCTTCCAAGAATCCCCTACGCCTATGCAAAATCCTATCCCTTCCTTAGAAGCGACTCCATGTCAAGATGATAATCTAAAAAATGAAGAAATAAGTCCTACCATAAATCAAGATCAAGACACAAAAACTCCTCAATCCCATCTAATGATTGAAAAAGATCCTATTTTCGTAGAATCCCATGACGATCCCCTTATACCTTTCCATTTCTTCTAGGATGATCCCCTTCCATCTCAAGATCAAAGCATCCTTCCAAATCCCATTCCTAATCCACTTCCTAAGCAAGATCATGATTCCTCTTCCACCTTTTCAAATGATCCTATTCAAAATGAAGAGTCAAACACCCTTCCTACTCTATCCAATGGTCCTCTTCCATGTCAAGATCAAAGTATCCCTTCAGCTCCTTGTCATAATCCTCCATATTAACCTCAAGGATCCATAATGACTATAAATCCCTCTCATGATCCTATCATTCCTTACATTGTACCTCCATCTCATAATGGACTCGCGCCTTCTTTCCAAAGCAAAGTGTATCCTACAAGTCAAAATACTTATAAAGGAAAAGGGGTAAATCTCCACAAGCAAGAACCCTTCCATATTAAAGAAAGTGTTAAAGGTCATGGCCTCAGGGACATTTCTCAAGATGTTGGTATCTCTCATAAATCCTACATTTCTCCAGTTAAATCCAAATATACACTTTCCCCATCATCGCTTCCATCCATTCTAGGTCCCTATATCCCTCCATCCCTTATGCATGATCCACAAAGGCACACATCTTCGAGTACTTTCCATCCATCTAAAAGACTTCCATATCATTCCTATCTATCCAGGCATCTCCCTCCAATAAATTTGGATGCCAAGCATAAAAGTCATAAGTCAAGTAATCCACATGTATTTAAGGATCAACATGTCCCATCTAATTGACATGTCAAAACAAAGAAAAATATGATCCAAAGAGAAAAAGAAAAAGAAACATACAAAACGCCACAAAGGCCCACAAAGAAAGAAGAAAAGTCAAAAGTTATATGGGTTCCTAAGGCATTTGTACAAGCAATGCGCTCTAAGGAACTACAAAAGCATGAAAAATCAAAAACCATGTGGATCCCTAAGCGGCTGCTTGAAGCACAACAATCTAAAGAAAAATCAAAATTGGCATCCAAAATTGTTGTTCCTCCATCCAAACCTTCCGAGTCTATTCCTCCATCACCTCCTTCATCCATTTTGGGTTCTTATGCCCCAAAATCTGTAACATTTCCTCCATCCAAATCTCAAAATCTGAGATTCACTTCTCTTCCATATGTCCACCATCCCTCAAGGTGTGTGCCAATGTTGATATTTCTAGCATTTCCATCTAGCCATACACAATTCTCCCAACATCCCATCCATTATCCAACACCTCTTTTTCGTCCTTCCATCCCTCTTATCCAATCCTTTGCATAAATCCTTGCCCTAGTTTCATTCCATTATCCTGTCAACATCTTTGAGCATACCTTCATAGCCATGGTCTATTGCAACTCATATTCTAAGGGTACCATCCAAAGCAACAAGATGTTGGGGTCCTTCTTCCATCCCCTATCATGCTGCCAATATCTTTCAAAAAGAAAAAAAAATGATGAAAAAAATCAAAAAAAAAAAGTAAAGATAAATAAATTCGTCCTTGTGTGAAAACCACTTCATGTGGCGCCTTGGGCAAGTATCATGATGAAAACCTGGCAAACGGGCATCATGTGTAATCCATTATCCTTTTGCACTTTACACTGGGGGCAAGTTCCATCCATATACATCCATTTATTATCCTTCTTCCTCCATTAGCCTTCATCCTCCATTATCCCTCATTTGCTCTATCTACATTCATATCCCTTTTTCACCTTTGATCTTGACAAGGTTAAGGATCTTTGCAGGCTTCATGTGTCCTATCTATTACACTTGATCCAGACCCTTTCGCTCCTATCCATTGCTCACTTACATCCTTCATTACCACCTTTGATCTTGATTATCATATTTGTCCCCTATCCAGATCTTGATCAACACTATGGACAAAATGCAAAAAACATGCTTTCCACTAACCTCTTGATATGGCCACTTCTTTGGACCATATGGCTTTGTTACACTACATCCTTGCTTCGTTGCGCTATATCCTTGCTTTACATCGCTAAAATCCTTACTTTACATCGCTAAAATCCTTCGTTTACATTGTTATATCTGGACCCTGTGCTTGGATTAACGTTGTGAGATAGTCCTTGAAAGCGTCCACCATCATTCGCTTATCCATTCATGTACTCAAAATCCCTTTTGCCTTGCTAGACACTAGGAGAAAACATCAAAATCCTTAAAAAATCATAAAATGTCCTGAAGAAATCCTAAAAATTAGAAAATGTCCTGAAGAAATCATAAAAATCAGAAAAAGTCCTGAAGAAATCATAAAAATCAGAAAAAGTTCTGAAAAAAAAATCAGAAAAAGTCTTGAAGAAATTCAAAAAAAAAAAAAGGAAAAGGAGAGAAAATGCCCTAGTGAACACCTGGTAAACAGGCAACTTGGTAAAAAAAAATTAAAAAAATGAATCTTTGCCAAGCAGGTGAAAACCTGGCAAACATGTGCCTCTTGTACTCAAGCGCTCCATCTATCAACGCAACGTTGGCATTCCCGCTTTCATGCAATTCTTTGATTTCGTTTGTACATAACTTTTAGTCACTTTTGTGACATCCTGGTTCTTTTAAAACCCTTATGGCTTGAAACCAATCACTGACCTAGTCTTTGGGTAATCAACCGATCAATTTACATGTCCTAAGCAGTATCAACCAAGTCAACCTTACGTCAGTGAAACCTAGTTGTCCACTCCGAGTCAGTTACCTGTCTCCTGACTAGTGAAGAGTTTTATCACTGAGTTAACAAGCAAAACAAAAAAACTAAAAACAATTACTGAATAGTTTGAGCTATGCATGAAAATTTTCTTTGTGTGTTGTCTTTTATTAAATTTTGATTATTATCCCTCTGAGTAACTCGAGGAAGTCTATCTTGACTAAGAGGAGCAAGGATTGGGGGCACAATATTTTTGTTGTTTTCTGCTTGTAGGAATGATTCTGATGATCTGAAAACATCTAATCAGCTGAGTGTCTGTGATAAGTGCCAACACATTCAGGTGAAATCGCCACACATACCTCAACTCCGCTTATTTGAATGCTACATGGAGGTTCCCATCATTTCTTTGTCTGTTTTGAGGGAATTTCTTTATTGTGCAATCCAGGTCCCTACGAAATATGTCCAAGGATATGAATGAAAAAAGGGTCATTGTGGACAAGATAATTAATATTTCACATGAAAAGAAATGAACTCTAATCTGCTTGCTATAATTGTAAAACGCTCAATGATGACAAATAAGCTTTTCAAAGTCCAGTGACTAGGTTTAGGTTGCATCTCGTTTTGCATCTCATTTTGCATTTCATTCTGCATCTTGTGAATTTAGAATGATTTCGGTATGGTAACACTAATCTCTGTATCATCTGAATGAGAGTTGGAAGATTCATCATTTCTCCGATTGAGTACTTGTGTTTTGAGTTGTTAGTTGCATACATGAGCATCTTATATAGATTCATACATTCACTATCATTCATTTTCATTCATCTTATTGCATTGAAAAATAAACATATGCATTACTCATTATTCATTCTCATTCATTTATGTGCATATGAAAAGAAACAAAAATAGACATACATATTCATTTGCATTCATACATTCATGCTGAAAAGAAATGCATACATATAGAATAAAGCATATAAAAGACATCTCATAAGCGAATCAACACAAGTACAATGAAGTCAAATCGGATCTCATATATATATCATGTCATGTCTAAAGGTACAAAATGATGTCAAATGACATATAAAAACTCCCATCGGAGCAAGAATCATATAGGCTACAAAAAATGGGTGTGTCTGCAAAAAATATCCAAGCTACAACAAGAAATAATCTAACTAGCACCCTCTCCTTCATCGCCTGGTGGAGGAGGAGCCTAATGACCGGGATCCTGACGAGGCACCTACGCTCCCTCTGATCATGCCATATACTGCGAATAGGGTATCACCTGTTGCGCAATAGGAACTGCGACACTATATGCTGCCACATAGTAGGCTGCCCTACTACTCTGGAGAAGGACCTCCTGTCATAAGGCCTCTATCTTTGCTCTCGACTTTGCCCTCAATGATGCGATCTGATGATCACGCTCGACCATCACCTCGGCAAGTTGTCGGTCTCACTCCGCTAGCTGAGTCTGAGCCACTGTCAACTGTGACTACAGCTCTACAAGACGTGCTCTCATCGATCGCCCTACGTCAATCCCTTTCTCTCTCGCAGGCTCTCCACCCCCATCTCCACCTGTGGCTCCACCCTGCTCATCTCGCCGCTGCCGTACCTGTCTTGGAGTTGTTTGCTCCTCTGCAGTCCCACCCAATCTGACTCCTACATGTCCTAGGGATTCGCCCTCACCCCTCTGTTGTCCACCCTCAACTGGAACCCTGCTACTGCTAGCACCGAGATCACCACCTGTCTGTCGTGGAGCCTCAGCTCTCTGTGCCTGCCCCTGCCTGTGTCCCTATGCCGGTGCAGGGGCATCATTCTCAACATCCTCAATATGAGGAGCCTGCTCACCCAGATCCGTGAATTGAGGGAACATATGCTGCTGAAAATAATCTCTATACTGGGGCAATACCCCCATATCCACCACATCATCCATATAATCCCACCTCAGGCGATGTAAACTAGTCAGCTCCTGCATCGCCAAAGCATAGGACAACCGTGGAGACCATCCCTGTCTCTCCTCATATGCGTAACGAGCATAAGCTATGTACTCTTGCGAGATCCCCTGAGGCCAGCCATACTGCCTCATCACTCGAGAAACGACGAATTGCTCCACAATAGTCTGTGATCTCTCGATTAGTGGGCGTGTAATAAAAAGGTCCCTGCAAACTAGCCTCTAGTCATCCCACAGCTCTAAGCCTCTGTACGGTCTCCATACAATGACTATCAGGTCATCTAGCTACCATCTCCAAAAATTTGTCTTGCCCAGATGGGGCATACTTGTGACCTTATGACCTCACATCTTCGAATGTCGAGAAAATTTTCAAATCTACATCGAAAGTCGAGCACAAAAAAATATTTTTCAACTAAAGAAAAACAATCAAATAAGACCTCATTGCTAGGGGCATCTCAACTTCATCGCTTTATATCAAGTTGAGATTTCTCAATCATCTGGATCAAATCAATCGCTAGGGGCATATCAGTTTCATTGCTTCATATCAAGCTGATATTTGTCTTTTGTTTGAATCAATCTCTTAACGGTAATCAGTTTCATCGCTTTTCATCAAGTTGATTATTCGTTTAAACTCAATCAAGGGTTTAAAGAGTATCTTCGATCACACTCAATCTAAGCAGGTGTTCAGTATTCGTCGCTTTGGATCAAGCTGGACAGTTTATCTTCATCGTATCTTGATCAATCAAGTTCAAGATCGATTGTTATCATCACTCACTGTGTCTAGATCAATCAAGTTCTAGATCAGTAAGATCCGCTTCTTGATCAATCAAGTTCAAGTTCGGTATCTTTTGTTTTCTATCATTCCTAAGTTCAATCAAGTTCAGGATTGGTATTGCTTTAATTAGACTTCATTCAACTTCGTCGCTTTGAATCAAGCTAAACACCTCGCTTTTCATCTAGTTCGTGATCAATCAAGTTCATAACTGGTATCTCCTAGACATCAAATTTTCTTTGAACCAACGCATTGTTCACACATTAATTCAAAGAGGGGCAAATGTAATACCCTAAAAATGGTCATCTAAACCATGGGCCCTTAATCTCGACAACATCGCCAAGGTCTTAACCAAAGACAATTAAATAAATCTTGAGCACACAATGAATTCTAAAATCATCAAATGTCACATGGCAAAATTAATCAATCAATATTAATTAAATATTTATTTAATTAATTAAATCATTCCAAGTAAATCATTTAAAATAATTATCTTATTTATTTTAATTAAATATCTTTTGCATATTTAATTAAATAAATCAATTTGCCATTAAATCATCAAAAAGAGAAATTAATTTAATTAAATAAATCAATTTGCCACAAATCTTCAAAAAGGAAACAAATCAAGAAAGAGGAATTGGAAATTATGAGCACAAATCTTCAAAAAAGGAATTAATTGACAAAAAAGAATTAAAAATTGAGAAAAGAAATCAATTGGAGATAATCTTGAAAAAAACAAATTAAAAATTGATAGATAATCTCAAAGAAAGCAATTAAAACAATTAAATCTTAAAATTGAATGAAATAGAGAATAAATCAGTTTTATCTTAATTTTAGTTCAATTTCCTTTAAAACTGAGAAAAGCATCCAATCACATCAATTCACCTGGATCGTGCTTCCTCTTGGAAAATCTTGACCGCTCATCGTCATTTGATCTCAGCCTTTGGATTCTTTCTGAATTTTCTATAAATTCAGGCTCTCATCTCTCATTCAAAAATCCTGGAGAACGTATTATTATTATGCTCTTTTTGCTCTAGGTTCATTGATAATTTGCATTGATATATTGCATATTAGTTAAATCATTTAGATCATTTATCTCACTTATTGCTTAAATCTTGTTAGATTAATCTTGCATCCATTTACCTTGAATTCATGCTCATATAGATTAAATCCTTCGTTTAGGTGTTGTCTAGTCACTGGATAGATTAGCAATCTGAGAGCAATCTAAACTCGCATCTACTAGAAGGCAATGGGTCAATTTGTTATGGTTTTATTATTCATTGATTATATCTGTCTAACCATACATGTAATGCCTTAATTGAAGTGTTGTGTATTGCAGATATAGATACAGGTCCACTTTTCACACACACAAAACATAGCGATGATCAAGTAACTAGGTGAAGAGTTAAACGTTGCAGTTTTAAAAGAGTGTTGAAGATAGAAACATGAACTTATGTTCCAAACCGCATCAACAGATTCAGTGTATTGAGTGAGTTATGATTGACTGTTGTGAACTTTGTGAAGAAAAATGTATACTGATAATAGATCTTTAACCGATAATGATTTAAGGTTTAGTAGTGGATCTTATCATGATCATAACTTAGTAATGACGTGTTATAATTTGTGTGTAATTATAAGATGGTGTTTGAGCATGTACACGGATCAGATTTCTTAGGAAATAACAAAGTGCTTAGTAGAATGTGACAAGGGTTTGATTGCTTATCAAATCCACGTGCGGTGATGTGTGGTGATCATTCAACGGTGGAAATTGTCTAGAAATTTGTTGTAATGATATGTAATGTATTTTAGTGGATTGTTTTGCTGCGCTAAATGTAAATTCATTGTATTTTGAATATAGTTAAGGTTATGTAGCCAACCTAACTAAAAAGTGTATTTAGGGCTAGTTGGAGAAGAGATTTTGTGTCAGTAGTTTGAGAAGAAGGTATTGCCGAACTAGATTGAAGTGTTTGCATGTGTGTAGCAGAGTTGTGTTGAAAAGGATATGTACTAGCAAGCAAGGAAGTGTTGTAATTAGATCATTTTCATTGTTGTTCCCTAACAGTTACAATAATTTGAAATCCCTTAACAGGGTGGATCCTAACAGGTCTTATATTGTAAATCCCTTCACCGGGTGGCTCATTAATTTGAGTTTAAAATACTCTAACAGGGTAGAGCTCCTAACAGAGCTGAGGCAACCCCTTGACCAAGTGACTCCTAACAGGGTCTTCTCTTAACCGGGCATATTGTAAAGATCTCAACCGGGCACATTCCAAAAGAGTGCAAATATTTTGTGGGTGCTAATTCCCACTGTTGTTTTTCCCATTTGGGTTTCCACGTGAAAAATCTTTGTGTTCATATGGTGGTTGCATTGTTGATTTGAGCATTTGATATATTTAGCTTTTTTACATATTGATGAACACTTGAGTGAATGATTTCTTAAATCTACTTAAGAAGATTGTTTGAGTAGTTACCAATACAATTTTTTAAAGTATTGCATAATTGTTTGACTACTGATTCACCCCCCCTATCAGTGGTTACTAGATCCTTATAATAACATAGCCATCATGTCTCTTTAGGCATTTAATGCCTCTTCCCTCTCCTATCAAGCCCTCTCATGTTGCCACTTGTGACCATTGCATTGGTGGAAGTTGCAAACATGGATTGAGGATCATGTCCTCCTCATGCAATCCTAGCCCTTGCTAAGCCAGATCAATCCTAGCCATCCAATTGCCCATTTTTCCTATAAAAGGAACCCTCATCCTTAATTGCTTGAGGAAGCATTTTTATGTAGTTATTATGTTAGCATAGATACTCACATTTAGCTTTATCATAGTAATTCTATTTATGAATTTGCATAGCAATAGGAATTTATTTTCAACCATTCAATCCTTCATTTGGCATCCATGGTTACATTCTAAAACTGAGAGCTACGCTTAAGAAAGCTTTTGGCTCTTAGAGAGGAGAAGAACATGGGAGAGCTATTGAGAGCACAATGGGAGCATCTTAGGGAGTCTTCTTACTCTTCTTTCACTTGTTTATGCTTATTTTGTTTGATATTCATCTCCTTTGATATGCATTTGAAGGTTTTTAGAGTTTGTTGTTCTTATTTGGTTTGTGGTTGAAACTAGCAGTACTAACTCTTTAGGCTCTTGTTTGCTTGTCCCCTTTCACGTGCATCGGTAGTTAGATAGGTAAAGACACATAACTTATTTGAATTTTCTTGAGAAATCCTAATTTATCTATTTAGTAGACTAGAGCATCATGAACTAGAATGTTTTTTCTTTTCTTTTTTCTTTTATAGGAAATGAGGTTAAAAATTAATGCTTTCAGTCCTTGTAAATGGTGAGGTTTTTTTAATTCATGTGTTTTTAAGTGGCTTAATTTTCCTTTACAACGTTGCCTTGAAATATTTTAGTACTTTGGCAATCACTTTACCAAAATGTAAAATATTTCATAAGATTAAAATGGCAACCTAGTATTTTCATTAAGATGGTGGAGTTATCATTTTTTTATATTAAATATATAAAATAATTCCATTTTTATCTTTATTAATCTTCTATTACATTATTTCCTATTGTAGAATATAATATTTTGCATCAAATATTGAGTGGTTGGAAATGAGACTATAAACATTTCCAGTAACTATTTTGTATCCAAGGTATGAAATAAATTACTTTGTATCTCTTTTAGTCTTCCATTATATACTATTACTTTATAAATTATAATATTTTACATCAAATACTATCAAGGTAGATGAGACTAAACACCTTCTGATTAAGCATGTTCAATGTTCATTGTATAGAATTAATCACTTTAAATTTTTTGGATTTTCCATTATATGTTTGTCCAAATGAAAGTTTTTATTGTTTGGGTAAATAGGCTTTGTAGATATCCTAGAACTCAACTACAACAAAATTTCCGCTTCAAAGAACAATTGAGCATCAACAAAACAACTAGTGAACCAAATTTCAAGTGAGACATGATAAGCAATACAAATAAAAAACCACAAACATAAGGACCGACTACAACTTCCTTAATGTTTCTACAACCTCCAATTCCCCATCATGAAAGTTTTATGTAACTTATCTAACTCTTGCAAATCCTTCTCTTTAGTTCTAGCCCTTTTTAGCTTGCTTCTCCTACTCCTAGTATTAGGTTACTCCACATCGCTTCTTTTAGCTTGAGGAGCAAGGTCACTATAAACATTTTTCCATTTTCCATTTAGAATTTTTAATCTCGTTACACTATTTTTTATACTGTACTTGTTGAATTGTAAGGCACATTTTTTTCCTTAATCTTTTTTGACTCCTCTAAGGAAACTAATTAGTTATTGAGACAGTATCTCTCCCTCCTTTTATTGTCTTATAAGGATTTTATTCTTCTCTTGAATTATAGGTGGTCAACCTCAATTCTTCCCACTTTGACAAGACATTTCCATTTGTGAAGCAAAAGCTTATTGTCTTTGGGATTAATTTCCCATTGATATTTTCTATATTACCCCACATTGAAATTTTAATACTCCATTTATTTATCTCCATGAAGAGCCATTTAGTGAGTGTACTCTATACATCAAAGGATTCTTAAGTAACTATCACATTATGTATCATAAAATTCACCACCTCATCCATGCATTTCAATGAGCTTGGTTCCACCTTAGGAGTGCCATCAAATTCAACATTGTTCAACCCTAGGGTTCGAACCTCTAGGAACTTATCACCAATCATATATTCTAGTAGAGGGGATGTGATACCCTTCCTCTTCATATCCCTACCTTTATCTATAGTTATAGCATAGGCTTGTCTTGTGTCAAAAACTTGCCCATGCCTCTCCTTCATATTGTTCTCACCTCTATTTCTTTTCAAGTGTCTTATTGCCAAACCAAGACCACTCTTCACCTCCAAACCCATAGCCTTCACACCAATATCCATTGAGGTAGGGGAATCAAAGTTAAAATTATATTTTGGATCCAATCAAGAGTGGATGGGTTGGAAGAGTGAGTCCAAAGGGCTAACTCCATAGAAGCAACATTCTTAATGCTTTATGATTAACATACTACACATGTTTTTTTTTTCAAATATAAATTAAGATAATGAGCACTTGGTGAAGGGAAATCACTACAAGCACACACCTCCATACATTCACTAGCATAGTTTTTTAGAGAAGATAAAAGATAAAGAGAAACAAAAAATGACTTTTATGCTTAGAATGGTTTAGACAAATAAAGTGATATGAAGACAAATATTTGAATCTTCCTTCCAAAGTAACATACTTCAACAGACATATGGAAATTTCTTCTCAGTAAGGACCAATAGATTTTGCAAACATGTGTTTAGTTAGCTCATAGCAAATAGTGAAATGGGTAGGAATCAACCAAATTTGAATTTGAATTTTAAAATTTTAGGGAGCAAAATAATGGGTAAATATGGAATCAAGATAAAAATGTATAAGAATGTTTGTAAATGGGGATGGATGATAGTGTGGCTAATGGGTCCAAATCCACACAAGTTTGAAGCATTTTTTAATATGTAATTATATCAAGTCATTTTATCAAAATGGGCATAAAAATAAATAGAATTTGGCATGAATAGCATAAAACTAAATAAGAATTGGCATGAATATACAAATTTTACCATTACATTTTCCCCTCACTTTGAGGTGCATGTGAATCATATAATGCATCATGTATCTCAAAGAATGTATAACTCAAAAATTGCACAAAAAATACATAATCAAACATAAAAGGATATATGAGTCCATATATAAAGTAGTGGACCCCATTGCACGTCATCGCGTATGTTTGTCCTTTGGCGCACATCCTCTACAAGTACTTACAAAGAAAAGGATAAATATATGATAAGTATATTTTGTCGCTCGAGTAAAGAAAGCTAAAAGTTAAGTTTTATTATCATTGATCATGAAAGAGGAAGATAGAAAGCGATACGAGAGCATTTGAGTGTTTGTGCAATTCTCATCTCCTCAATTTTTTTTCTCTCTTTCAGTTTTACTAAACATGAATAAATCCTTACTTGGTTCTCTAAGTTTTATTCTTTTGTAAACACCAAAGATTCCAATTACACAAAGTTCTTCGACCATCTAACTTTGTTTTAAAACCTAGTTTGAGACCCAATAAGGTTTTGTTAACCCATCTCAGCCTTGACAAGCTTCTTAATCGATGGCAACAAACTTAACAAGTTCACAAATTAATTCACTTCTTTTAGAAAATAAGGTAATGATTTTTTGTCTATAAAGAAAGTGGTAACACTCCACTTGGTGTCATGGTTTTTGGATGATATGTCATATTTGGAAATACCATGTCACAATATATGATAATGATCTATTTAGGTATGCTTATGAGCTTTTGTGTAAGCACCTTTGACTATCGACAATATCAACATAGGAGTGTTAGTGGTATAATATGTCCCCCTTTAATTGGTCACATCCAATGAATGTGATAAATCTATGGGGGAGGGAAAACATTGAATAAAATATAAATATAATCTCAACATGTAAGATGTATGTAAATCATGCATACAAAAGATTCTAATACATGCATTATGTATAAAGCTATTAATATATCTCAAATAATAAGCATGACAAGTGCATGGGCCAAAGATAATCACCAAGGTGTCTAAATTTTACCCTAGTATAGGAAAATAAATAATAGTGATACAAAGCTCAATGAATAGGAGAGCTTGCATTATGTGGGAAACTAGGTTACATATTCCCTTAATATAAAATCTAAGAGCATGATCTTGCACTTGTTAGGTGAATTGATAATACATCAATGACAATATAAATCTTGATACATGAAACATGTAATTGATAAAGAGGGGAAGGTTATGGTTTCCCTATTGTAACTCTTAGTAGATGGTTAAGCCATATGAGTACATGATGTGATAGGAAAGACATAATGTATTATATTGCCAATCTAGCATTCAAGAGCATGATATTTCATAGGTTAGGTGAGTCAATTGGTAATGGTAATACAGATCTTAACACTTGGTATAACGAATAATTAATGGGGAGGGGGAGGTTATGATGTACATAATATAACTCCTAGAACAAGATTATGTCATCTTAGAATATGATGTGACAAGGAAGACATAATACACCATGCCCCTAATTTGGTAAGTTGACTCTTAGAACATGGTTAAATCATGTAAGTGCAACAACAAAAAATGTGATTGTGATAGGGTATGTCAAATGGTTGCTCCCATGCGGAAAGAAATGGAATAAGGCATAAATAATGTAATGGGCATAAGTGTGATCATAATTGATGCACAATTAACTAAGTGAAAAGCTAATATAATCCTCAGTGGCCAAATAACCATGATGCGATAATAAAGATAGGTAAAACATTGATGGATAAGCACATAAGGTGTACATATATAAGATGTGTTATCAAGACATGCAAAGATAATTATCCCCAACAAGGACAATATGATAATATACCTCTAAAAAAATGGCATGTAATTTAAATTTCATTTGAAGATAAGATATTTAAGTGAGATTGAAGCATAAGATAAAGACATGATCAGGTTCATAGGAAACCACATGAATGTTAAGGTGAGATGGCAATGATTGTTACTGAGCCAATTGCCAATTATTTGGTGAAGGATGAGCAAGCTTGTGAGTGACTATTTTAAAGAATGTACTTGGAATGTGCTTTGTCAATAGTTCTTGTTGGATGGATTGTTGGAAGATTGATGATTGTTATTGATACTAATACTAATAGAGGACAATCGAGGATTGATTGCCTATAAAAGGACAAGTGCTTTCGCCAAACATGCTTTTAATGATCTGTAAATGCCCTAAGATGATACTTTTATATACACTACCTTAGATGCATAATTTTAAATTTCCATTGCCTATGTTGACAAGTGATGTTTAGGTCTTAAGGTTGACCTTAGGATGCAAGAGCTGCAAATTTAAAAAATAGAGTACATGATCAAGTACACACAATCCTTTATAGGGAATGAGATCATAATTGCAATATTTTCCAAGAAAAAAAAGACTAGGGTAAAAGTACAAAGTTGTGTCACACTTTAGGCTAGCTTATTAGCACAAGCGAATTTAAGTATTTCTAACTAAAACATATTTTTGTTTAAACATATTATTTAGCAAGATTCATTATAGCTAAATTAGATATGAGCCACAACTTTTCCAATTGGAAGTGTCTACTAAGTGCATACTTTGTACCACTTTAAGTACAATTACCAAAAAAATAAAATTATTTTAAAAACGTGATTTTTTAACAACTCCTACTTTTAAAAATAATATTTTCAAAAAATACATAAAAATATCATTTTGTAGATCTATAAGTGAAGTTTTTTAAAATATATATCTTCTAATATTTTAATTAGTTTTATATTATATTTTTATTGAAAGCAAGTCACCAACACTAAAATATAAGGTTATTATATTGTCAAAGAAAAATACTAAAATATATTTATTTATTTTTTTAAATTACGGTAGAGAAAAGAATGTATGTCAAGATCATATAATTCTTTTATTTTTTGGATAAATAATTAATACAAAATGAATATATAAAAATAGTGAAAACATATCTACACTAAAATTTCAAGTCATCAATACCTATAAAAAATTGAATAAAAATAGATAAAATTTATTATATAATGAGTGACGCTCCATATAACTTCAATTTCAACATTTTATCAACAACTAAAATTTTAGTGCTTATTTTAAAATTTACTATTAAAAAATTAGAAAATCACAAATATTAAATATATTAATTAGTTTACATCATTTCAAAATTCAAAGCATATATGTCACTTTTAAAATTCAAAGCAAAATTCAAAGCATATATGTCACTTTCTAGGTATTCAATTAAAAAAATCAAATTAGCATAATTTTAAATTTTCCATGTTAACAAACAATGGTTAACAAATATATGAAAAGACAAACACATCTTAAAAGGGGGTGATAAATGATATAAAATAATGAAAATAATAAAAATAAATTAAAATAATATTAATTATTTTAAAATAAAATTCGTTTGATCATGTTTAGTTGTTCATCAAGATCACTCTTATATATTCATTATAAGAGTGAGCTAGATCAGATTATTTTATTTAATTTTTATTATTTTTATTATTTTATATCATTTATCACCCCTTTTATTAAGATGTGTTTGTCTTTCCACATCTATAGATTCTCTACAACTCCTCCCTTTTTTTGAATGAAAAATTTATTTTAGGAATCTATATATATTTATATTCCACTATAAACATACTATATACCAAGTTTGAATAAACACACTCATTCCCTTCCCCTTTTTGTCTTGTCTTCTTAAAAAAGATGAAGAAAAGACACTCCGCACATGCTGTGACTATGACAATGACTAAGGTTATCATCAAATATTTGAAATTTTATTTTCCACCATTTTTTTATTTAATAAGAAAATTTATTTCTTAACATTTTACTCTCTTTGGGCCCCACCCACCTGGCACCGACAAAAGCCATAACGTCAGAAAAAACGGCGAAGATCACGGACTCCAACCTAAAATTATTCACAATTTAATTCCCCATGCGTCGTTATTCCGATTCAAATGCCGTCAAACTTGGGTGCCCTTTTTCTCATTAAAGCTGCGCATTTACAGACGACAGGCCGTCAGACTGCAACCGTCAAATGACTATAAAACGGAATTTGCCAAACAGTGAATTCCGTTTCCGTTGAGCGTCATGACGGCACGGCAAATTTGCTCCGTCAGATCTTTACTTTTGAGTCTGCTGACGTGGCTCGATCGACGGTCGGCAAAGAAGGTCAAAATCCGAGGTGGACGGGATCAGGAGGTCCCGAGATAATTTCCAACGGAAATATATCAGACGTGGCGTGGTAATCGCGCTTAATTCATTAGAAAACACAGAACGGAGATTTTTAAAATGTGTACAGATATTGTTTTGGAGTGAAAAAGAAAAGCAAGAAATATTAAACAACATCAAAAGCACGGAGATGGAATGCTGAAGAACTGGTACGAGTTTGTAGGCTGTTTTTTTTGTTTTGTTTTTCACATTGTTTGAAGATCTTAAATCGTCTGAGGAAAATAATGCTAGGTGGCAGTTCGAAGCGTGGTAGATAGCAGCACAAGTTTCAGAGTTTGAAACCGGTATAACTCTTTGAAATAATGGAGGATTAATGTCAGAAGAGGGTTTTGTTTTCGGAGAAAGAAGTACATTGGAGTTTTGACCAGGTTTTGAAGTTCCCTGTTTCAATGGGGGACGGATTGTGAGCAACTTACCGAATTGCGGTGCAGCTGGAGAGTTTTGTTATCGGGCTTTGAAGCTTTTTTTTTTTGAAGTTGTGGAGTTGGGCGGCGGCTTTGTTTTTGGTTTTATATATAAAATTATTGGTCTTCAATGCTTTTGCTCCAAGTTGAAGCAGGGTAAATCGGAGAACAGCGTTTAGAAAGGATGATGTTCACGGAAGGGCTAGATTCAAGCGCCATTAACTGGGTTAGAAAGGTGAGTAAAGAGTTTCTCTATTTTTTTTTGTTGGATAGTTTATAGGACAATGTAGCTGATCTTTACTATACAATGGATTCCAGCAGTACTTTTCTGGTTGTTGTTGGTGTTTAGATATTCTTTTAGCTTCCAACTGAATTCGCTAGTAAGCGGTACAAAACGGAAGACGAAAACACAGAAAATAGAAGAACCAGGGAACTCATAATCCTGCTTCTTGTCTCTATTTTGTAGTAATAATTTAGCTGGTATTTACTTAGATCAAAGCTGTTCCTTTTAAAAAACAAAGCTATAGCCGCCATTTAAAGCTCTTTTGCTTTTGCGCATGTGAACAATCTTTATTGCTATTATAAATTTGTTTTTTATCCAATGCTCACAACAGTAAGAATGGAACCCTGGTTGAGATGAGTTGGTAAGAGACTATACATCTTTAAGAGAATTTTAAATTGAGCCGAATGTGTTGCAACAGTCTGTTTGAACTTGCCTGAGATCCGGAGTTTGAATTCGGAGGAAGTTAACTTTTTTGCAGGGTGTGGAGATTAAACGACATCCGACACAAGCACAGTATCCTACTCATAATATGGATCCAGTTTACAATGACCGAAGTGGAAGCCGAGGCTTCGGTCTTCCTCCGTCACAGTTGCGGAGTGCTCATGTCCTATCCGGTCCAATTCCCAATCCTCGATCAGCTCGAGATCCTGCTGTCAAAGAGAATGTTGGTAATCATACCTCAGAGTATGAAGAAACATCAGACTCTGGTGGCGAGCGAGAATATGGAAGATATTCAGGCGATTCTTCTCCACAGGAAGATCAAAATGGAAATCACTATAGAGACTTTGAACATGGTTATAATGGCACCGGTATGGCACGCCGGTCTATGCCCCCTACGCAACGCAGAGAAACATATACAGGCGATTATTTGTACTCTTATGGAAATTCCTCATTGCGCTCACAGAGGCAGCAGCATATCTCTAATGATTTACCAGAGCAAAGGAACTTTGGGCATCAACTGGATTTAGGAGCAGGCGAGCAGAGATATCCTTATAGTTATAATAGTAGGCAACAAAATGAATACATTGAAGATGAATCTTCAGAAAGTGGAATGAGTTTTGAAGAATTTGAAGATCGTTTTCCTAGAGATCACGTTATTCGCCAAGGGACAGGTGTTCCCAATTTTAAGGTTGTTGCGGAGAATATTCAAGAGGTTTGCACATTTAATTTCCTATATGTTCTTTTTCATTATGGAGAACGTACAGAAGTTTGTTAAGTTCCTTTTTTTGAGAAGAATAGTTGCTATGCAAAACTAGAATGTTCAGGAATATAGCGACTCCTTTTGGAAACATTTGCATAAGAATTACGCTTGTTTAGTGCTTGCAATTTAGAATCCCGAAATATACTTATTTGGCTTTGGTGGTCTGTAAATAATCATCCATTGATCCAATCTGCGTCCGTCACAGGATACAACCACTCATGCAACTAAATCAAGGTCCAAAATATTGCAGCAAAGGTCATCCGAGTTTGTTCCACAGCATCAGCCAACTGAGATGCGGGTAAGGCTAGGGCTACTTGAATTAATAATTTGGAGTTATTTACAAACGGCACATGCATCTTATCTTAATATCCATGTATGGATATGGCTTCTGAAACATATCATTCATCACTAAAAATGTAGTAATTGTTGATCAAATTTTTGTTTTAACCTCGATCACTAGAGAATATGTACATAGAATGAAGTCATAAATTATTATTTCTCAACTGCAATTTGTTTTTTTGCATGAAACTGTTTTTGTAATGGGGTCTATTCATCTTTTTTCTGTTCTTTGGTTAATAATATAATGCCAAAACAAGGAGTAATAAATTTGATTACCATTGTGTTATTTAGCAGCAGGATCTTCACAATAGTAGTAGCTGGCCTGGCAATTTGTCAGACATGGAAATGCCCAGTGCACCGCCAATTGATGGTTCCATGGGTGAACCAACTGTTACAGGCCTTCGGACTAATCCTGTCTATTGCTCTGAAACTTCTACTAGGAGAGACACTGTAGAAGCAGACATTAAGCGTGGTAGGGCACAACATCCTCTCCATAATGCAGTCTTGAATAAGGGACTGGATGGACATGACACAGTACGGAAAACAAAGGATGAACATGCAAAGTACGTATTTCTATACTTGCAGAAACACACTCTCTCTGTTGGCAGGCAGGACAATGTTTATCTCATTTGTTATTTGTAGATTTGTTTTGGTTAGTGACAAGTCTTAAGCTGAGTTCTTATTTTAACCCATTGCAAAAAAATTGTCAACACCACTTTCACAGGCCTGCTTCTGTGGTTGTTGGAGATACAACAGGTAATTCGTGCAAACAATCTACAAATATAGCAACTACCCTACCCACATTTCATCTCAGGTTAGTATATGGTTGTTTAAAGCATCAGTTTCATTCATGGATGACTATTATCTTAATGCAGGGGTAACAATTCAAATTTTTCTTGTTTGATCAAACACACAAAATGCCATCTTTTGGTTACAGTGGCCAAGGAGCTTGGCATGCCCTTATTGCCTATGAGGCTTGTGTGCGGCTTTGCCTTCAGGCATGGGCCAGAGGTTGCGTGGAAGCTCCCGAGTTTCTTCATAACGAATGCACACTGTTGCGTAATGCTTTTGGGTAAGTGGCATAATGAATTCAACTATGTCAATTAAAAATTTGCTCTTGTTGATTGTTGTGTTTATTTATCCTTTGGAGTCAAGGTGGTAGTAGAACCAACATTGAGTAACAGGTAGGACAGTTGTTTGATTTTCATATGACGTGCTTATCATGTCCGTTGTAGATTGCAGCAAATACTATTACAACCAGAGGAGGAATTGCTGAGAAAAGGCTCCACAGATGCTACCCTAGAAGGGTCTGCTCCTAAGCCAAAGAAAACCGTAGGAAAAATTAAGGTGCAAGGTATTATACCAATGGATTTAATTTAATGGTTCTGATGGATCTATTAAACCTAGGTGCATCTACAGTAGAGACAATTTTATGAAGTTTTAAGAGAACTGAGGTTTTCTATTAGACACACCAAATATTTATTTTTTTGCTTCTTGATCCAATGGTGCATTTTCTTTATTTGTTTTGAACCACAATTTTAGACGATTAAGAATGTTATTGGGGGGATTGTTGTTGGCGCTACACTTTTAGATGAGTCAAGAATGCATTGTGGGGGAGGTCATTGGTTGACATTGCTCTTTTAGATGAGTCAAGAATGCATTGGTGGGATCATTGGTTGACATTAATCGGTGTATTATTTATTGATTTATTTGAAAGGTGAGTTTGAATAAGCTTTCTATGCATGTTTTTGATATAGTGCGTAAGGTGAGGATGGTGCTTGATTCGCCATCTGGATGCACTTTTCATTCATTTGGATCATCACGTGTAAACTTTGGATCTCTACGTAGAAAAACTTCCAATCTTCAGTCAACACTTTTGTCTGGATGGGAAGCAGTGAGAAAAGTTCGTGTTGCACCCCATGTTCCCCTGCATGGCACTTACACTCAGCGTAGTATGGCATATATGCAAGCAGGTGGACGCTATGTAAGACAAGTGTCTAGCCTTCTAAAAACAGGTGTCACGTCTCTTCGCAGCAGCTCAGTGAATGAAACTACACAAGGTACCTCTTGTTTTTTACAACTTTTGTAGGGATTCAATATTTTTTGCATTAACAAAATGTCATTAAGAGCTAGCTTCAGGTTTTCCCTGGATACAGAGGGCTTTATTTCAGGTCCTGTTAACCAAACTATCAGGCCTATGATCAATCAAGATACAATATTACTAATTCCGATATGTTTTTCTGCATTTTTGTTACAGAGACTTACTCTTGTTATCTGAAACTGAAGAGCTCAATTGAAGAAGAAGCTTTCCGAATGCAACCAGGATCTGGTGAAATGCATGTCTTGTATGTAAAATCTCTGGCTAAAGTTAAACCTTTCTCTTCCTTGAGAAAATTGCTTATTTCTTAAGATTGTCGGTTCTTATGAGATTGAGGTTTGCTTGTCATTTCTGTGGGTTGAACATCACTATTCTCTATTTTATTTGAGCAAGAGTGTGATGCATGTTTGTTATTTGAGCAAAGAGTTAATGTCTCTTGTCATGCCGATTTCATTTTCCTCCACATGCAATTCATTATTTGTACTATCAAAATTTACAGCATCTAATAATTCAAGTCTGAAATTTCCTGCATTGCTTTGATTATTTTGTTGAATGAAGCCTACCAGAAAGTCCGGGGGACGATCTCATTGTAGAAGTTCAGGATTCCAAGGGTAATGTACAAGGACGTGTTTTAGTTCAACTTGCTTCTATTAGTGATGATCCGGTAAGCAATGCATTTCTCTTCTGTCTTCTCATTCTGAAAGAAATGATGTTAGCCATCAGTATGGATAAGATCAGAGACTACATTAATACTGATGTATACAATTTTGTGCAGACAGATAAAACACGCTGGTGGTCTATTTATAAAGAGCCAGAACATGAGTGTGTGGGGAAAATTCAGCTCTTTATAAACTACATAACAAGTACGGATGAAATGGGTGCTATGAAGGTACATGTTTTGTTGCATTTTTTCCCCCTTGGATTACTCTAAATGGCCTCTCTTGAAATTATAGTTATGAATCTTGTATATAATTGGCTTGTCACAGAGCATAGCATGCCGAAATTGTAATATGATGCATTGCCATGCATTTTCTGGAAACTAATACAAATGCTTTGGAGTTGCAAACTAACAGTTTGAGTGTACACTGAAATTTGGGTTTTGTAAGAAGAGTCTTACAACAATCTGCTTTTATATTAATTTTTACATATCATTTTTGCCTGTGATAAGACAAACGTTTTGAAAGCTTCCTAAAAAATGTTCTTTTCTATCCATTCTTTGGACATGAGAGATAAATGTTCATATATACACCACAAAACTATATGAACAATGGGGCACTTTTCAGTTTTATTAACTGCACAGCACGTATTCTGTGCTTTTCCTTTTGTAGACCTCAATTGAGTTGATAATGTTTTACTTGGTAAAATCTTTTTGTTTATTTTTGCAGTGTGGCCCTGTTGCAGAAACTGTTGCCTATGATTTGGTATTAGAAGTTGCAATGAGAGTGCAACATTTTCAGCAAAGGAATTTACATCTACATGGGCCTTGGAGGTGGTTATTGACAGAGTTTGCTTCATATTATGGAGTTTCAGATGCATATACAAAGTTAAGGTAGTGTGGATGAATCGTCTGGCTTTTTTTATTATCGTTTTTGTATTTGTAAATTGTATTTTCATATATGCTATATGAAATGTACTTTCAATTAATTTCAAGAATCTTTAATAATGTGTTTTTTGAAAAATGCAGGTACCTTTCATCTATTATGGAGGCTGCAACACCTACTGAAGACTGTCTTATACTAGTACATGATTTGCTTGTCGCTGTAGTAAGTGCTCGGGATGGGAATGCTTTAAGTCGACAAGAGGTATTTACACAAAGCATTGTTTATTTTACCTGCTGATAATGTGTGGCTCTGTAAAGGGAAAGGCTTTTTTTTGGTTGTTGATACAGCAGCTATTTTGCTATGTTGCCAGTTTTGTTATGGATCTTGGTTTGGGTTTGTGGATTTGGTATTCTTTTTTGAGTTTGGGTTCACTTTGGCTTCATTTGTTTAAAAACTCATTTTAATCATTAAATGGATTTTCTAGACCATTAATATCATCATCATCATCATCATTGACATTAGATGATTAAGGAACATTATAAGAACCACAAGTAGTGCTCGTGCTAGTGCCACTTGCACTAAAAGTGTGGTGGCATTTCAACTCCTTGAGTGCAATATGTTGAGAAGTGGGAATCCAAGACAGTATGCTTTGGCTTTATATCCCACAACTTCGTGTCCCTTTCCTTGTAGTCATGTTGTTTGTGTGAAAGTAGACACAAGTTGGGACACATGTATGCTAAGATCTTTTCCTTTTTTTGAGTACAATCTATTGCACTTTACTCAGTGGATGAAAGAATATGTACTCCAATAGCAACCTACGAAGACAAAATAAAGAGACAGAGTTACACTTTATAATTTTTATTTAAATTATAAGTAGAAGTTGAAACTTTAAAGACTTTTTTTTTTATTAAACTTGTCTGTGATGAAAAGCTTTGATTGCAAGGGGTTGTAAGTGTTGGAATTGTTGGCCATGGAAGTATCACCCACTGTCAGCATCCTTCTTAAACTTATCATGAAGAACCTCTATACTTTGACCATTTGAGTGTAAAAAATCAATGAACTCACTTGTGACTACATCTTGCAAATCAAGATCAAGGAAGAGTCTATGAAATGTTGCCTTGTACCCTTCAACAACTCCAAAATTTCTACATGGGTCAACTCTTGCTGGCACAGAAAGAATCTCGGCATTGTAGTATTTTGGACTCAATGTAAAGGCAAGATGCAAAGGGGTGGTCATCCGGTTCCTTCTTTTTTCAATAATTGTGTGCAATTGTTTGAAAAATGTCTCTTCAGGGTTTTACTCTTTCACATTTATGATGCTCTTCATTTTCTCAATCATTGAGTCAAGGCCCATCATATATCTCTCCCAAGAAAGGCTTGTGCATGCCAGTATAATGAATCATGTTCAAAATGTGCTTGGTGAAACTAGGTAGATACTCCACAGTATCCCACCAAGAGTCATCTAAAATCCACTTAATATTTGTTACCCCGTAAGTGATGTTTTGCCTTAATATAGACCAGTTTTGGCTAATCACCATGCTAGAGAGCACTTCTCTAACTTTCATTAGTCTTCTCAAGACAATTGTGTTAGAGCTGAAACAGGTCTTAACACTGTATTAAAAAATAAAATAATAATATTATAAAACAAATTTTAAATAAGAATTAGAAAGCACCATCAAATTATGAAAATTTAAAATATTATATTTCGTTTACTTTCAATACCTCAAATTTTGAAATATTTCTAAAAGTGTCTTGTGACATGAGGTGGTTGGTGATGAACATTTAGACGTTCTTAGCCTTTTCATACAACTTTTTGATCCAATCAATTTTATCCCCAATATTTGTAGCATAAGATTGAGAGAGTGGACTGCATAAGGTGTCATAAAGATATGTGAATAGTATTCCTTAACCAACAACCCAACTAGCCCTAAAATTCCTTGCATTGTAAATTATGAGCTGAACAACGTTACGGGGTCCCATGTTCTCAATGGCTGCAATGAGAATATCAGCGATAAATTGGCCATCTTTCACTTGCTCCTCACAATTTACGACTCTAAAAAACATTGCCACTTTAGGGGCCATTACTATGACATTGATCAAAGGCTGATTTTTTGAATCTTTCCATCCATATGAAACAATGGACACTGTCTTAACCAAGGCCTTTGACCTCTTTTTCCAATAAGGTGCCATGTACCTTCTCATAACCTGAGCCTTTGTACCCTTATGGAGCCTCATTAATTTTTCTCACAGCTCTTGCTAGTATGGCAAGTGAACTACATTGAAAGCCAACCTATTTGCATAAATACATCTTGCTATGTGTTGGTTGGCAATGTCTCAGCTCTCATTTTGAAATGTAGTTTCCAAAGGTCCCTTTGGTCTTTTGTTTGTAGTGGGTTCTACATCTTTAAGAGTGGCCAAAAATTGGCGGCTCCCTACCACAACATTGGGATTAGATGGTGGCATTGGGGCTTCATTTCCTTTGACCATTTTATTAAGGGGTGTTTGGTTTATGGCTTGCTAGTTCATTTGCTTTTTCTTGCTCCGTAATATATGCTATCATTTTTTCTGTTGGCATAGGTACAACAAGTTTTGATGCTTTGCCTAGGCATTCCACACAAATGGGCTTTCATCCGACCATATGAACTAGAATATCTCACATCTCTTGCCAATATCGTGAGTGAACTACATTGAAAGCCAACCTATTTGCACAACCCATTTGCATAAATACATCTTGCTATGTGTTGTGGTTGGCAATGTCTTAACTCTCATATTGAAATTAGTTTCCAAAACCTTTGGTTTTTTGTTTGTAGTAGTTTCTTCACTTTCAAGAGTGGCCAAATTGGGTGACTTTCTACCACAACACCAGGATTAGATGGGGGCTTTGGGGGCTTCATTTCCATGTCCTTTGATTTTTTTATTAAGGGGTGATTTGATTTATTGCTTGCTAGTTCATTTTCTTGTTCTCACTCCAAAATGTTTGTTGGCATAGGTACACCATTCTTTCCAGGGCAAGTTTTGATGCCTTGCCCAAACATTTCACACAAATGGGCTTTCATCCAACCATACAAACTAGAATATCTAATATCGTGTCCTTGGCAAATCCAAATATAACCCCTACAATTTTGAATCAGTTGTATCATATCAATAGACTTCCATAGAGGAGAACTCATATGTGTTTTGAATTTAGGTCAAGCTGTGGAGCTAGAACTAGATGCCATTGTGATGCCTATTGCAATTTTTTTATAAACAACACATTCAAACAAAAAAAATAAAAACGAAAAATAGATATATAAAACCTAGCTCTTTTGATACATTCATAGAAGGATGAAAAAACTTAGAAAAGCAAAGCAAAGGGTCTGTTTCATGTTTGGAAAACAAAAATGAAAAACTTTCCACTTTGCAAAAATTTTCTTCTATGATCCTCTTGGCAGCTTATAGACACTTGTAAACATGTAGGAATTACAATGCAATTGTTGTAGAACCTTCGAAGATCAATTTCAATTTCCTTTGTTGATTCAACAAGCAAAAATGAATGTTCAGTCTCGTGGAATGATATTTGTTTTGTGCAATAAAAATGAACTAAAAGGAACTTCTTTTGGTGTTAGATGTGTTTTAGAAGTGACTTTTAGGGTTTAGATCAATAATAGGGTGCCTAGGTCAAAAAAGCAAAAAAAATTAAAAAAGTGTTGTAGGATTGACAAGTTCACTTAGGTTATACCAGGTTTGTCCCAGCTGAACTGGGCACCTTTTTGTGCCCAGTTCACTTAGGATTGGCAAGTTCACTTTGGTTACGCCAGGTTTGTCCCTTGTTGGGATCCACAAGCATATTGGACTAGATCCCAGATCTAGTTTAAACTGGATCCCAGATCCCGCCTATCTATAGGCAAATCTGGCAACATAGCTATTTTGCCTTCGTAAATATTAAACATGCCACATAGCTGGAATAGATATAAGCTTGCTTCTTGTAACTTTATTTCGTGCTGCTCAACTTTTTCTTTAAAGCTATCTTACCATTATATATAAAATTATAAATTGCAGATGGCTAAGATAGATATTAGCCACGTATCTTGTGAATTGTATAATCTTAATTTATTGGCTAACCTCAAAATTCAGGCTACATATAATAAGTTGTATGATGTTAGTATGCTTTTTATTTTCTTCTTTTCTATTACCTTGTCTAGAGTGGCACTCTATATAGAGAACCTAATGCGAATATTTAAGTGCATGCATGCACTTTGTATACAAGCATGCATGTGCACATGCAAGTATGTTTCTGCATGCATACCGTATCAGGATGTGTGCTTGTGGGTAGGTACATGCATAGGGCTAAAATCATTCTTGGGATTGGCTTGGAAAAACAAAAGCTTTTTTCAATTAATTGGGAAATTTAGAATATTCAGAAAATAAGAGAAAAAATGTAGTTTTATAATTTCATTTCAAATCTCTAGAATATCATAATTTTGTGGATTAAATCTAGGATTAAGTCATGATTTTGTTATGCCTAGGATTTGTGCCTAAATCTACTAAAACATTGGTGATCTAATTCAGATCAGATCACTGATCAGTTTGAGCTGTGATTGCTCATAATAACTCACATTTTTTTCAGATAATAGGAATATTATTTGTGGGTACATGTATGGACAATGCTATTTTTGTTAGTATGTAGTATATAACTCGGGGAGTTTCTGTAGTCACATATTTCATTCGGTTTGTTACCCTCATTTGTGTGAGCATTCTCAATTTTGCTTATGTTGTGACAGTGGAGCTTTCTTTTAGGATTTTTCATTTAACTTATTTTGGCACGTTTTCATTGCCTTTTCCAGTTAAGAATTCACATTTTTGTAAATATATTTTGTGACAGAAACGGATTTTAGGAGACATTGAAGACCAAGTGGAGCAATTGCTTGCTTTGGTGTTTGAGAATTATAAATCATTGGATGATTCAATACCATCAGGCTTAGTTGATGTGTTTGGACCTGCTACTGGCATTGCTGCACCAGCTCTTACCCCTGCTGTAAAGATATATACTCTCCTCCATGATATACTATCTCCTGAGGTGCAGTTAAATTTGTGCAGCTATTTTCAGGTAAGAATCTTTACCTTATAGCTTATTATAAGTAAGTTATTTTAATCTCCAGAGTTGAGTAATTTTGTGTGATTTAGAAAAACATGAGCTGCACACTTAAGGAAGAATCACTAAGCTATATGCAGACTGCTGTGAAGAAAAGGTCGAGGCGACATATAGCAGAGACAGATGAGTTTGTAGCAAATGGCAATGAAGGAATATTGATGGATGCATTAAATATTTCAACAGCATATTCGAAAATGAAAACACTTTGCTTGAATATTCGAAATGAAGTTTCAACTGATATTGAAATCCATAATCAGCACATTTTACCCAGGTATGCTGTCATTAACCAGCAATTTTTTTTTCATTCTATTACTACTTGTGTATGTTGTGCTGATTTACCTTTGTGTTAGAGTATGATGCTAGAAGAGCTACTAGAAATCAGAAGTTGGAAATTTATCAACTTAATTCATAAGAAATGATACAATTGATTCTATGGTTATAACCAGCTGCAAGAATGTTATTATTCTTGCAGTAATAAAATGAACATTGTATTGAAATTTATAATTGGAGAATTTCATTAATTGAAAATTTATAGTGACAAGGAAAGTTTCCGTATATCCTACTTTGATCTTTGCTTACATGTGCTCCTTGCAGTTGTAAGGGCAATATCTTGTCTTTTTACCCGATTCAATAACAAGTGGATCCTCATGTTTTAGTTGTCATTCTGCTTGTTTGTTTATGTAATCCTAACAATGACTGGTTAAAATGCTCTGTGCAACTTTTCTTGTTTTGCACTTGCTCCGTCAGTTTGATTTCTCTTTCTTGTTGTATAATTGGGTTGAGAAGGGATGTAATGACTAGCTTCTTTTGGTAGAGGTTTGCTTTTTACTTCATTTATTATGAGTTTCCTATGGGTAGAGAGTTGCCTTTTTCCCTTACCATTCTTTTATTTGTACTTTGACTTGTTTGTATATCTATTTCATACAATGACCTCCAGTAAAAATGCTTAATGCTGCTTTTCTAATTTTCCCTACAAACCATCAATTCAGATCTTCTTTCTTGTATTTTGGTTTGTTAGAGGAGCAAGCTCACTAGTTTCCTTCAGTGGAGTTGTGTTTTTCCTTGACCATTTCCATTTATTTATTTGTTTGCTTTGCTGTTTCTTAAGATTCTGTGCGTAGTTGTAGTGGAAATCCTATATTGTGCTTTTAACATACATTATTGTTTATTTCATTCCTATAGGTTTGCTGGGGAATTATTTATTCCATAAATTGCAGTTGAGTAAGCTCACAGTTGCCTTCAGTAGAGTTGTGTTTTTCCTTGACCATTTCCATTTGTTTATTTGTTTGCTTTGCTGTTTCTTAAGATTCTGTGCATAGTTGTATTGGAAATCCTATATTGTGCTTTTAACATACATTATTGTTTATTTCAAAGAAAGAAAAAAACCCCCCAAAATTGCGAGTATACGCTATTAATCGCGGATCAGCCAGCTTGCCGATTTTTTCCCTTAATAAATTGCGATTTTATGGTCAACTTTTTTCAACGGTTAGTTCGCGATTAAATCGCGTTTTAGTTGGCTAAAAAATCACGTTTAATCGGCAAAAGAAAGGCAAACCCTAAAAAAATCCTAAATTGTTTAAAAACCCTGCGTGATGTCTCTTAAATATGGTCGACATGAAGGAAGGAAGAGCCGACGTGAAGAGAGAGCTACACCTGCGACAGTGGAGTCGGGTTGCGGAGTGAAAAAGTTTGGCCTTTGCAATTCTCATTTGAAACATATTTTGTCAACATTAAGAATATTAATAGAGTAGGCATTACTTTGTGTCGGGGAGATACAATTGTAAATCTATTTTATATGGCCTTCAAACCTTAAATAATATGTATGTTTAAAATATTTTTTTCTTATACATTTTTTTATTAAAACATTCAATTTTGCTTTTATGGGATCTTTATTTTTATAATCTTTTTAATTTTATTATTGATTTCATTTTTCAATTTTTTTTATCATATCTTTATTTTTAGAGATTATTGTTTATTTATTATATATTTTTTAATAAAATTAAAAAATATTTTTATTTGTGTATAATTTAGGGATTCAATATAAAAATTATTTATTTTGGGATCCATTTTTATATAAACAATCAATATATTGACTCGAATACATCTTTTATTTGAACTCTTTTTTAAGATTAAACAGGTCCATATTCAATCTCTATATAAATAACATAACCAATTTTTTTATAACTCAACTTTCTATTTCTTAGATTTAACTTTTAACTATATTATAATTATTCTATATACCTATTCTTTAAATCATGCTAAGGTGTAGTCTTTTTTACATGCTATGATTAACTCTTAAAGAATAAGTCTTCCTCACCAATTTTTTTTGTATCTTCAACAATAGTAAATATTCATAAAATTTAAAAGATATCCAAATAGAGGTTACTTGTTTATCATTGTGAAATAAATTTATTTTCTTGATTATAATCTTCTCTAATTAATAAAATAAATATGTATGAACTTTATAGTCTTGCACTTGCTAGCTAATTAGTGTCTGCCATAGGTCAAATTGATAACACTTTGTACACTAGATTTGACATGAAGTAACAATAGCAGAATTTTCCATGTTCTTCTACATGGGCAAAAACAAGAACTATTGTGGAAGACGAGCCAATTGACCTCGACAAGATTGATCAAGAGTTTCAGAGGATTGATGTTGATGATGATGATGATGATGATTTGCTTGAGCTTGATGATTTTGATATCATGGGGGAAGCCAACTTGGATCTTGAATGGATTGAATGAACTCAGACAGCCTCTACTAACCCAGGAGCTTCATCATCATTGGTTACATTTGATTTTTTGGAGCCTTGTATTTAGTTTATAGGTTGACTTTGTACAAAGTCACAAACTATATTGTAATTGACATTTTGACAGCTATCACCATCTAGTTATTATTTATATTGTGGTATGTTTCATGCAATGTAATCAGCGATATGAATATTAATAACGAAAATTTATTTTCTACAATTCATGTGTCGAAGTCTCTATTTCATCTACTTACAATATCTCTATGCTAAGGAAATGCCCTTAAATATATAAAAACGATAGTTTTTGATTGTTTTTCTTCAATTTTTTACATTTTTTTATAAATCCGATTTTTTACCAATTTATTCCCGATTTTTTCAAAAGATCTTTTACTTTTGGTTTGCCGATTAATTCCCCAAACGATTAATGCTTCTTTGGTTTATTTCATTCCTATAGTTTTGCTGGGGACTTGTTTATTCCATAAATTGCAGTTATTAATGTTTTGCATATCTATTTCATTATCATACAATAACCTCCAGTTAAAATGCTCAATGCTGCTTTTCTAATTTTCCCTACAAACCACCATTTCAGATCTTCTTTCTTGTATTTTGGTTTGTTAGAGTAAGCTCACTGGTTTCCTTCAGTAGAGTTGTGGTTTTCCTTGACCATTTCCATTATTTATTTGTTTTCTTTGCTGTTTCTTAAGATTGTGTGTGCTGTTGTAGTGGAAATCCTATATTTTGCTTTTAACAGACATCATCATTTATTTCATTCCTATAGTTTTGCTGGGGACTTATTTATTCCATAAGTTGCAGTTATTAATGTTTTGCATATCTATTTCATACAATAACCTCCAGTTAAAATACTCAATGCTGTTTTTCTAATTTTCCCTAAAAATCATCATTTCCGATCTTCTTTCTTGTATTTTGGTTTGGTAGAGGAGTAAGCTCGCTAGTTTCTTTCAGTAAAGTTGTGTTTTTCCTTGACCATTTCCATTTATTTATTTGTCTGCTTTGCTGTTTCTTAAGATTGTATGCGTTGTTGTAGTGGAAATCCTATATTGTGCTTTTAACATACGTCATTAATTATTTCATTCCTATAGTTTTGCTGGGGACTTATTTATTCCATAAATTGCAGTTTTAATGTTTTGCAAGGGCTAGTCCTATTCCCTCTGTTTGCGGGATTATAGTCTAACTGAATTTGGTTTTCAGTTTTGCACATATCCATGATTATGATTTGTAAACATTATGATGTTATCTATGTTGGACCAGTTCTATAGATCTTCCGAATATTGCTGCTGCCATATATAATGTGGATCTATGCAACCGATTACGAGCATTTCTTATCGCATGTCCTCCCTCTAGCCCTGCTCCACCTGTGGGAGAGCTTGTAATTGCAACTGCCGACTTCCAGAGAGATATTGCCAGCTGGAATATTAGGTATGCTACGTCCACTGTTAGTTTATTGTCTTTTTTTTAATGTTTCTTTGATTTCTTTTGCAAGTTTCTTAGAGTTGAACAAAAGCTTTTGTTGTGACCTATTCTGTGCTTTATATTTACAGTCCCGTAAAAGGAGGGGTTGATGCAAAAGAATTGTTCCATTTGTACATAGTCCTATGGATTCAGGATAGACGTCTTTTACTGCTCGAGTCCTGTAAGCTTGATAAGGTAATATTTATTATTGGTAATCAGTTTTATTTGTTTTGTTCAATTTTTTCTGTTTTGATGAAATTGTACCCTAATGGGAATATAAATGAATTGTTATCTAAAAGCAAAGAAATAAAATAAGACTCACTGTTAATTTTTTGAATTTTTGTTTGATTTGGCAATATCATTGTGGAAATCCTTATTGTTTCTGCTAGATTCCTGTAAGCTTGATCGAGTAACATTTTTATCTGTGTTGTTTGATCAGTACAATTTTCATCTTGTGATTAATTTGTTTCTTATATGGTAATGCAAATGGTTTATCATCTAAACACAAAGAAGCAAAAGAAAACTAACTTTTAAATTTTTAAATTTCATTTGATTCTGCAATCATTGTGAAAGTCCAACTTTGTACTGCGTGATTCATAATGTGATCTGTTTTGTTTGATCTATTTGATTTTATTTTCTGAAGTTATTTCCCATATGGGAATTCAAAGTTGAAATGATTCATAACCTATGTTGCCATTTTGGTGATTTGCCTATTTCTTTTCCCTAGGATTCATATGGTTCTGTCTATGTGTGCACATGTACGAGACTGCGTGCGCGTGTGCATGTGTGTGTGTGTGTACATATGTGTGCATGTGTGTGTGTACATATGTGTGCATGTGTGTATGTATGTAATAGAATACATAATACAGAATTGAGAACATACCTGATCATTGGAAATGTAATGTTACTTGTTGAATCATAAATGTTAAAAATAAAATGGTTTATATCATAGTAGCATTACTCAGAATTGGTATTGACTCAACAAGTCAAAGTGATAAAAATAGATTAAAATAATACATACCTTTGTTGCACTCCAAGCTCGATTCACTCTGCAAATATGCTTTCCAATAACTCCTCTCAGCTTGTTTTGCACCTCTGGAAGGCCGAATGAGCACAAAAAATCTAAGTACTGATCTTGGTATTGGTTCGGGTTTGGGTTAGGTCAATTTTTTTTGGCATTGCGATTGTTCTGGGTTCCTCCACACAAAAACATATTAAAATCTGAAATACATACCAATTTGCAGCAGTAATTAAGTTCAAAATGCCACACATAGCATCATATATTGTATAATAAAGAAAACATCCATTAAAATAAAAAACATTACAATGTCAATTAGTCAAACCCAAATCTCATGATATATATTATATATAAAATTAACTACATTGTTGCTTTACTCCTTGTAGGTAAGCATCAAGTAACGTTAGGGAAGATTGTCCAATTTGATGATATTGTAGACAAAAACTTGTAGGCAAACTTGGGAGCATAGTTGGCAAGCTCGGACTTAGAGAGGGTGCTTGGCAAATCAAATGAGTTTAGTCGGAGTCTAGGGGCAGCACCCCTCGCATGTGCCTTGTCACAATACAGATTGGGGTTGAGGGTGGAGCCCTTGCCACCAAGCCCAAATAAAGATCTTCAAAACCACACAGACCTTCATGGCATACATCATTTTGCATTCATGATAAGAGAAATATTTTTGTTTTGCATTCACAATAAGAAATGACTTTGTTTTTGTCTTTAAAATGCATTGGAATCCATGTATTAGGGTTACGAGGGGTGTTTTTGGGTTTTTGGTCGAAGTTGGAAGTCAAGATATAATAAATAAATTAAAAAAATAGAAATTTGTCGCCTAGGCATGAAAACCCACCAGATACATTGCGGGTTTGCTCAGTTTTGTCCTGATCGCAGTTGTATGTCTGGGGTGGGACCCTAGATGCCCCATAGGTCGAACCTGATCCAGATCTTTAGCCAAGCTAGACCTGGACCCAAACTGGTATAGCAAAAAATGAATTGTTTGACTATGTGGATGCTTGGTTTTCTTTGCTTGTTGTAGGCAAGTCTGCGTCTGAAACTCAGTGAGATTTTGGTGGACTTGGCTGAGACTTGCCAGTTATTCAGCAGAGGATTGGTGTGTGAATTTGGTAAAACTGGTTTGTTACATACCTGGACTCACAAGTTGTGGCAAGTCTTGGTGAATTTTTTTACTACCATTATGCGGAGCAGATAATGGCAACAAATTTTGTGGTGAATGGAAGTGTGAATTAAAGGTGCTGGATTGGGCTGCACAGTTGCAGAAGCAGAAGGTTTAGCAATGGTGGAAACACTTCACTTTGGCCAATTATGCTCCATCTCCAGTTTGACATACACTCTCCAAAGTTTATTTATAACCTGCATAACTAATGCTTGTGTGCTATCATTGGCTTATTTGACTTATATAAATCTTTTCTTTTGAACAAGTGCTTGCTTCTTCAGTTGTTCCTCTCCACTTGATCATCATAACCGATGTTATTCTTTTCTTTGTTTTGCTGCAGCTATTTTGCCAGAAAGCTGACTGATAACCCAAAATTTAGTCCTGTAATTAGTAATTCCAGGCATCGATTATATTCGTTGAATCTAGAGGAATTACGATGCAATATTTAAGTAGGCTAACTGGTCTATAACTTGCTGTGTACATTCATTGTGCATGTTGTTACCTTCAATTTTCTTGACTGCACTTTTGAATATTTGTGTATCCTATTGCAGTCTTTTTGGATGTAGTTTTCATCAAAATGTTTAGACTTCCTGAATTCTATTTATCTGTGCTTTGGAATGGTTTTGCCTCTACGCTGATTCTCCAGTGACCATCCTATATGTCAAATTGCTATGGAGTTCAGATAGCTACCTGCGGATGGCTGCAAACCAGTGTTCCACGGGCGTTGAGGATGGGGGATGGGGGGGACGCATTTTCGGGACGGGGGGACCAAGGGCCTAAATTTGGGGACGGCGGGGGGGTGGCGGGGTGGTGGTGCTCATATACTTATACATATACATATAGTACTTGAAAAACTAGTTTTGAAAAGATGTATGACAGTATTACAGTGTAAGAATTACATTTCAAATGAGACTATAGGAAATTTGAAATACTAAATCTAAATACCAAGATTTCTAAGTTGTGTTGTTATATGGAGCCTAATCAAACTCGGAGGTTAGATTTTCCCTACTTCTATTGGCGCAGTTTCCCCCTATATTTTTCAACGGGGGTTTGGGGGCAGCGCCCCCAAGTTGGGGTCAAGGGGCATTGCCCCTTGCGCGTCGGGTGTTATTTTTCTATTGGCCCACGTCCAATTAGAGTTACCCCTTAACTCTCAAAAAACTTAAAAAGTCACTTTTTTTTTAAATTTTAATTTTAAACATTGCATATAAGTGGGGGCGACAGGAGACGTCTAGGCGTCTCCCTGTCCTTGGAGAGACGTCTGCACATCTCTTGAAGGACGGGGAGACGCCCAAACGTCTCCCAAGGAGACATGGAGGTGTCTCCATGTCTCTCTGGGAGACGCCCAGACGTCTCCCAAGGAGACGTCTCCACGTCTCCTTGGGAGACGCGGGGACGTCTCTGCGTCCGGACGACGCTTGGGTGGCGGTGGCGGGACGGCGGGGGACGTCGCGTCCCCATCCCCGAGATGTTTCTGATGAGGGGACGCGCCCAAAAAGGGGGGGGGACGCGTCCCCATGGAACACTGCTGCAAACTGATTGAAAGATCTAAAATTAAACTTTTTACCTCTTTCCTAGGTAAAAATGGACAAGTGTAAGTCATACCATGTTGCAACCAACCTCTCTTATTGTCATGGTATCTTGGGAAGGAGTACACAGCTGGTTAGATTTTCTATTATCTGGGCATTGAATTAGACATAAGGGAAAGGAAGTATAAAATCACAGCAATATGGTTCTAGAATGGAGCTCGCTCAAGCTTCTCTATCTCAGCCTTGGGCTATTTATTGGCATCAATCACTCATGATCCAATGTCTTATGGTTATTTTGTGCTATAATTAACAATCTCTTTGGTAGGAAATTATTTGAAGACATGAATGTTTTGGTTGGCAGCTTAGGGAGGTTAACTTGGTGAATTTGCTATGCTAAAGCATTATTGTTTGAAGTACTGAGCAAGATATGGTAAACATGACATCCAACATCCAGGATCTTCTGTCTTCTCCTCTAGGGTTGAATCCCATTAAAGGTTGAAGCCAACTTGGAATTTCAACTTGCTGTATGACTGGAGGAGTGGTAGGATTTCGTATGTGACCCTAGAATTCACTCCAAATCTTTTCCATTGGTAAAATCTACTATCAGATATTTTAATGGCATGTATATATGGTGGCAGTAAATTTGACATAAAGGTGGCCAATTTTGTTCAACTTTACAGTAAATAATTTTATAACATGCTGATTTGGATATGTATTTACAAGCCTGAGGTAATTAAGATTCTTGATTTCCTACCATTACTGGGAAGAAGCTCAACAAAGGCTTGGTTATCTGCAGAATAACAGATCTTCAACCCTTGGTGGTCTGGTGTGAAAGATTCCTGTGGCAACTGCAGAGCCCTACTACTGGCAATAGAGAAATCTTTCTGTAAAGTGGTATCAGAAAATGGCAGAAAGATTCCTGCTTTGTTTTCACAGCCTAATGAGAAGGAATACTTGGAAAGCCCTTCATACTATCCCAAATAATAACGAGAGTGATCATTTTGCATGAAGGTTTGGCTGAAGCCTGAAGGTACTCTGATGTACTGGCACAGAGATGCACAAACTCTTGATTTCAGCAGACACTGTAAAAGAACCTCACTTAAATATTACTTGACATACAAATCTTTGCACTTTTGTGATTTGTGCCAATAGTATAGAATGTGTAAAAGTTGATGATACAACCATAGGAACCAAGAATTATCTTCAAGCAAAACACCTATCACACAAAAGAGATCAAACAAATATACTATGCTCTATAACAACTTGAAAATTCTATACTATTGCAAACACAATTGATTGATTACAATATTGGAGATTTTCAGTTACAATGAATTAATGACTCCCTTATAAAAAGATGAATGAAACCATAGATTTAAAACCCTAAGGGCTAGATTAAATTAGCATTCACCAAGTGTCACCATCATAACGAATGAGGCAGCTTAAGCTATTCTTAGCCTAATTTAATAAAAGGAAGAAACACCAAAGTTTAGCTTAAGTGAAAAAGTTATTAAAGAACCCAATTAATAAATAATTAGATAAATGTCATAATTACTCCAACACCCCCCCCTAAAATTAACTTAGGGATAAAGCTAAAGAGATAATATGAATGCAAAATGCATGCATGAATGAGTCCCAACAACTAGGTCTGATTAGGTATTCATGTACAAACCAATGCAAAGCAATGCAACTCTCACAAACAGAGAAAAGGAGAAAACCCAGTGGGACAAAACTCCTTTCTAAAAGAGAGAAGAAACAAACAAGATGATGCATCAAGGACTCAATGACACCCCCCAAGGACTACATACATCATGTATATACAATCTAATATCCCTCCATAGGAAGGAAAGAGAGACTACATGGGCCCCTCATAATGCATAATGTCTTGCAGAAATGGTGAGTGTTTGAAGACAAAACATAGTCCAATGCCTACAAACAACATTTCTCCTCTTGAAGATAAACCAAGTACAAATGCATGAATGCTTCTCATTCTGGATATGAATTGGTAGAAAATAGAATCCAAATATATGATGATGTCTCTGAAAACTGCTCATGTGTTGCCAAGTCCTTGGATAATGAAGATGCCACAAACCAATCAGGTACATACCCAATCACAATAAAAGGTGACAAATAAGGAACCAATGGAAACTGATTTTGAACAAGCTCCAAAGACAAACATGACGTTACAATAGTTATGCTATGATTGTCATAAAAAAGAGAGATAAACCCTCAGATGTGTTCTCCAAATTTAAAATGCGAGACTCCACAAACAATGAAGCAATGTCTATCAAATATGAGTCCCAATGAAGAAAACAAAATAGATGAATTATCTTGCTTAACAAGAATAAGAGTGTTAATCAATGAAGGTACAACAATTGTTTCTATAGGTGGGGCAACTTGAGATTTTAATACTCTCAAGCAAGAGTTGAAAAACATATGTGAGAAATTAGGACACAATTCATGCCCATGTTGATTGCTCTCACAATATTTACATCTACAATCCTTATACATGATTCATACCTCAAGATAGTCTCAAAATGGTACAAAAAGAGAAACCCTTGATACAAATAGAGACCTGATTTCCATGTATTTCAAGAAAGGAGCTCAAAAGGCAAAGATTGAGATCTTTGAGTACGTGATGAATATTTTGCTAAAAAAGGACTTGAGATTTGGATAGAGGACTTTGAGAGCTACGTGATGAATATTTTGCTAAAAGGGACTTGAGATTTGGATAGAGGACTTTGAGAGCTTTCCAACAATATCTGTATTTTCATAAACGAAGTTTAAATATGCAAGATATGGCCTTGAAAGCGCAAAACTTAAGGCTGAATTTGGAGGCCTAGTACGGAGAATTGGTGCAAAGTTTGACAAAACCACCTACAGATTTGGATTGGTGCTAGAACTAGCTTTCCGACAATACCTCGTTTGCGCAATTTCGACATTGTATGCCCAAATTATGAGCAAAAAACCAAAGATAGCTTTTTAGGGTTTTGACACTAAATATAGAATAGCTTTGCGAAATTTAGCTAGGTGCTATATTCAGAGGTAATCCACCAAAAAAGGAGGTCAAAGTTGTTGATGTAAGGTTGTGTCAGCGCTGGTACACATACATGCGTACTTTATGCTTCTGATTTGACTTTTTTAAAATGAAAATTTTTTTTTTATCTCCTTTTAAAAAATCTTACCCCTCATACATGAATTTTAATAAAATTCTTTTGAAATTTTTGGGTATTCCATCCTTCACTCCACGTGGAGAGTTTGTTTCTCTTTTGTTTTGATTTGTTATTGTCTTGTAGTGTATTTAGGAATTGATCTAGTAATTTGTTGAACTGTCACTGCTAGCAAACACATGGGTTATCTCCTATCTTCTTTGTATAAATACATGATTACAATTAAAGGAGATCAATTCAATTGCTCTATAAATTGTGATATGGTATCAAAGCCAGTTTCATACCTTTGCTTCAATGGTCACATTTACCTTGATCTGGTTGAGGTGATGATCGATATTTACTCTATACTGGCCGTGTGTTTTTCCAGTGCCTTATTTCTATTAATTGGGCTCCTTTATTGTGAGTTCTTGGCATTGCAAGACTCATTGTCATATTGGAGCTTGACATGTAGATCGCTGCAGCAGCAGACCGCAATTCGGATTTGAGGAGAGCGACGTTCGAGACCAGTTCTCCAGCTGCCCAGATCGTTGTGGAGCAGCTGTTGCGTGTGGTGGAGGGGGGAACACCTAACTTGCAGATTTTGGCAGTCAAGGCCATTGGCAACTTGGCTCTCACATTTGCAGCCAGGGAGAGCAGAATCATTAAGCCTCTGGTGAAGCAATTGGGTCACAGGGAAGCTTCTGTAGCTGTGAAGGTTGGCTTGGTCGGCCTCTGTGAGAGTGGAAGTCATCGACATGGGCAAATGCAGATCGACATTTGTTCGGGTCTATCTCCGATCATCAGGCAAGTGATCAAGAATTTATCTATGACCAACATATTGTGCAATAAATCAACAGTTCTTTGTTCCACGTTTGGTATTGATTGTTTTGGCCGCTTTCAAGTTGTGATTCATTAATCCTTCATTGGGTACCTTTATCTCTTCTCGTGGTGACACTGGTCTCAGGGACGCTCACAATTTGGAGGCAATTCTTGATCGGCTTTGTGTAAAAGCTTTCAAACTGGTTTGTTTCTCATGATTAGAGTTAGATAGTGCCGATTCAGTTAAATCAAAGTAGCTGCAAATTTCCATGGCTTCAGTTAGATCTGGTGATTCTTGATCGTCCTCATTCTTGTCACAAGTGGCTTTGTTGCATTCTGTCCATGAGTTTTGACAAGCTAGAATCAGAAAGCTTGGTAGTGAACTGATCATTCATCATCAGTAGCATCACGGTTTGAACTACAATATGATAGCTGCTTGGGTACATTTTTTATATTATTTTTTATTTTTTATTTTTTCAACCTATATCAAAGTATGACTTGGGGGTGTTCTTTTTCAACCTAGTTATTTTCATGGGTCTAAATGCTTATAGACAAAAGAGGCATCCGTCCAATATAAAATTTCATTGAGGAAAGTTGGAAAAACAAAATAAAATTAAAGTTTTTTTTTAAGCCTATGCTTTAAGCAGCATCGTGTAATCTGCAACTCTTCAAAGAGGGTGCTATTTTTCTTCCTTCTCTAACACAATGGCAGGGAGTTCTTCGAAATTTCTTCTCCCAGATTCCTAGTTACTACGTGGGAATAATTATTTTGCATGAAAACCCAAACTCAAAACTCATCTTGAGTTTGAAGAAGTTTGGGATGTGGTCAGTGGAACCACATCACGCCACAAAACAGATGTCGATGAGCAGAAAATAATTGATCAAGCCGACAGAAAGGCAAAATTGATTATTCTTTTCAGTGTGTCTGATGATGTTCTGCCTTTCATTCGGGACTCATCCACAACCAAAGATGCATGGGACATGCTAAATTTAGTGTATTGAGGCGAAGAATCAGAATCAGATTTTGAATTTGCAAAGTCAGCTCCAAAGCCTAAAAATGAGGAATGGAGAACAGTTAGAGTCCTTTCTCAAAAGGATTGTAGAGTTGAGAGCCTTGCTACAAGCATTAGGGGAAACAGTTGATGATGCTGTTTTAGTGCCTATTGTTCTAAGGGCACTACCATCAAGATACAAGGTTTTTGTGACAACTTTAAATGTCATAGAGACAATGCCCACTTTTGAGAAGCTCGTGAATCTGCTTCAGAAAGAAGAGTCTATCAGCCAAGATCACAGTGAGGAAGATCATGCCATGACATCCCGTCATAAGGGCAAGAAGCCAATGTAGCATTTCGGCAAACCTCACAAATCTGGAAATTCTTCCAGACCTCAAAAGAAGTGTCTAATTTGTGATAGAGTTGGGCACGATGTGAAAAATTGTTGGTACAACTCCTTTAACAAAGGATCTTCCAACAAACCACCTCCAAAGAAGCCATTTCAAAGTGGCAAACTGTTGGTGTGTTTTTTATGCACATGCAAACATAGAATAAAATGCCAAGGTATCTTATCCTCTCTTGAACAAAATCTCTCGAATGCTGAAGATTTGCTTAAGGATCATTCGAGAAGACTCCAAGGTTCTTATATGTAGGGTCTCTATGTGTGGATAAGCTCTTGTGATATGATGTTATTATGCTGGATTCACAAGGGGACTTACGTTGTATGCCTGAAAGCTTGATTTGATGGAACTCAAGTCCTATCTACTCATTGGGAGATAAAGAAATATCAAAAGCATAGGGTTTAGAGAATCTATTCTAGGACCTAGAATGTAAGAATATAGATGAACGACTAGGTGGAGTCCTACTGGGCTAGGTCTCACCATCAAACTGAACAATTCGACACCAGCTCAGTGCAATCTTCTAAGGGAATTTTGAAGATGTTCGAATCAATACAATCACACATTGATTATCATTCAAGTAAATGCATAAGCAATGAGTGTAGAACAATTCGAAGTTAGGCTCATACCAATCCAGTTGACCACACAAGGCATGCTCACAATCAGTAAGAGGCTAGTGGTATGGACTAAAGGATTCTACACGAGTGCATTCAACAATTTCCTTCATTCAGTCTAATCATCTACCATCTAATATGAAGATCCAACAAGAAACCATGCATATTTCAAGAAACAACACATTTCACCTTAACTTCAATGAAAAATGAAGTTCATTTACAATTTTGGGCAACAATTTTTTGCCTTCTCCTCCTACTCTACTCTAACTTCTATTCTATTTGCTATTCTATTCTACTTACTATTAGCTATTAACTCTTAACCTTTACAAATGAAGAGCTTGAGCCTTTTATAGTGCTCTCAATACAATTCAACGACTCAGATCAATTTGAGATCAATGGCCAAGATTTTACAATGAAAACCCTAATTAGGGTTTGTTACAACAAACTCAATTTGGCTAATTAGATAATTACAACACATTGGTATGACCAATAGATAGCAAGGGTAGGTGTCTCGGAGTTTGTGCCATTACTGGTGAGTTAGGTACATTGCATCTAGACATGCTGATGTGGAGCCCTTCTGATTGGTGAATGGTGATTGGGATGCCATCTAGGATTCCACTTCAACTTGCACCTTTGTAGATTGGATATATTCATCATCATGAAGAGATATCAAGAGATATCTCTTGATCCTCAACATTATCTAGCTTGCTCAAAGTAGTGGTGATGGGAATTATTGATATAGCTAAGTCCTTCCATCCTTGCTTGCTTGCCTTGGAGTGATTGTATGATCTCTCCTTTGCCATCTTATAATCTCTCCATGTCAATATGATAGAATGTGAACCTTGAAGATATCCTGCTCTACTACTTGCAGCTCCTGAATATGTGAAGTTTTTTAACCTAGTAGCACTTTAAGACTTCTTCATACATTCGAGGTGTTCTTGATGTTAATGAAACTTCTTGAAGGCCTCTTCCTTGTATCTTGACCTTGATGCTGAAATTCTCTCCTTGAGATCCTTGTTCTGATCCTCCTTCAACCTAGCCCATTTGATCTCTTTCCTTACCTCCTGCAAAATGAACAATTGCACATCAAACACACATGATATACAACTTGATCTAATCTTTGATTTTTTTGATGATTTCTTTCACAGTAATCAGTGAATTCGCTGTGTGGAAAGCAAACTTAATGTCCTAGAGCAAATCTGGGCTGTCTTAAGGTGAATTCGCTGGCCGATACGCTTGCTGGCTAAGCAAATTCACTTCTCTTTGGTGCTCAAATGATGAATCTCGCCTGCTCCAAAATATTAGACCTGCATCTCCAATGATGAAATTCGACCTTATGCTGATGGAATTCACTAATATTCTGCTGAAGTTTGCTAATTATGCTCCCATATTCACATTTGAAGAGAAGAGAATGTTTGAGTTGATGGTTAGAATGAATGTTCTAACTTTTCCTTTATAGGCGCTTAGGGTAAAGGTCATGTCTTTTGAGTATAAGGCCGACTCACTTAAAAATAACAAACCAACTTTCCCATGCTGGCCGACTTCACCTCTTGGATTTGAGGAATTTGTTTAATACATGATTTCAAAAAAATCGCTCTAGGCCTTTTGAAAATTCGCTTTCTTTCTTTAGGAAGGACAAGACCTATAATGAAAATTCGCTCTTCATCCTTAGGAAGGACATGATCTATAATGAAAATTCGCTCTTTGTCTTTAGGAAGGACATGACCTATAATGAAAATTCGCTCTTGACCTTGCTAAGGACAAGATCAAAATTAAATTGCATCATTTGATTTGATCGATCAAGGTCTGAAACAAGTAGTTCACTCTTTGACTGGCCTAAGGACAGGCCCTAAAATGCATTTCGCTTTATGTCCTCTCCAAGGACATGACCTAAAATGGAATTTTTGCTATGTGTCCTCTCTAAGGACAGACCCTAAAATGGAATTTTCGCTCTGTGTCCTCTCCAAGGACATGACCTAAAGACAAAATTCGCTCTTGACCCTCGGCAAGGTACGAAAGCGAAAATGATAAATTCGCTCTAAGACTTCTCAAGGACAAGGTCAAGGTAGGAAGTTGTTTGACAAGTTAGTCTTTCCGTCAGGATTCATATATGGAATATAACATTTAAGTATATTCCATATATATTGTTAGGATGTTTGAGAGTGGTTTCGGACCTCCAAGAGTTATAATGCAAAATCTAGTTTTTGGAAGATCCTTCAAATTTCCAGACTTAAGTCAAATTTCAGGGCATTTCAGGATCAGGATGACATTCCAGACTTCTAAAGCAAGTTTGCTCTGACCTTGATGTAAAGGACAAGACCTAGGAGGACACCATGCCTTCAACCAAGGTTTGATCTAGCAACTTGAAGCCTAACCAGATAGTACACAACCCTAGGAATGATCTAAATAACCCCTAATCACCCAACTGACTTGATTTCCACTCCACCTTCAGGAGATCCACCTGACTTGATGACCTTTGAGAAACTCAAACTCTTCAATGCAAAGGCTAAGACACTAAAACGAACAACAACAAAACTAAAAGAGCTAACTCTAGAAAGCAAAAAGTGGGGGTCCCCATTTGCAATGGGGCGATGTGTGAATACCTCACAACACAAACTCCGATGGGAGTAGAAGAACAAACAAAAGCAACAAAACAATGTTGTTGAAGTAGATGATTCTCTAGACGAGGAATATGTGCTATCAGCCCACACTTCAGAAGACGGTTCACAGTCTACCTCTATATGCTATGTGGACTTAGGTGCTACAAAGCACATGACTGGACAAAAGGAGTGGTTTCAAACATTGAAACCCCTTCACGATACAGTAACTCTTGGAGATGATACCACCCATGAAGTCAAAGGTATTGGTGACATCTCTTTGAAGTTTGGCATCAATCGTTGTAGAGTTGCTAATGTCTTGTATGTGCTAGGAGTTACCAAAAATCTCCTTTCTATTAATCAATTTCTTGACCACAATCTTAGGATTGAGTGTGATAGCAGTCAAGATAAAAAGATTTGTTTTATCAAAGATAAGTCTAAAGATGACAAGATTATTGCTAGTGCTACTGAGGTTGGAAGAATGTTTAGGCTTGATACTCTTGCTAATAATCAAGCCTTAGTGACTAAGGAAAATGATCTTTCATTGCTTTGGCATCATAGATTCGGTCACTTAAGCACTAGTTATTTGCTGAAACTTTGTAAGAATAACATAGTCAAAGGGCTTCCTTCACTTGAGAAGTCGAGTGCTATTTGTTCTAGTTGTATTGCTGGAAAACAACACAGAGCACCCTTCTATCCCAGTGAGCATTGTGCAAGCCAACCTTTGCAGCTGGTGCATATCGATCTGTGCGGGCCCATGCCACCTAGTCACAATGGATACAAGTACTTTCAGCTTTTTGTTGATGATCACATGTGGGTGTACTGTTTGCAGCATAAAGATGAGGCTTTTTCATACTTTAGAGAGTTCGGTACTCTTATGGAGAAAGATACGAATCATCGTATTCGTGTCCTCCGCTTAGATCGAGGGGGGGAATACACTAGTACAAAATTCTCCACATATCTGAAGGAACATGGCATTCGTCATCAACTGACTGCAACATACACACCTCAGCAAAATGGAGTTGCCGAACGAAGAAATTGCATCATCGTGGAGATCGTCCGCTCTATGTTGAAAGATTCTCAACTAGAGCATGCATGTTGGGCTGACGCTGAATGCACTGCAGTTTATCTTTTGAATCATGCTCCAACCAAAGTCCTTAATGGCATGGACAGGGGTGAAGCCTTCTATCTCACATCTTCGTGTTTTTGGATGCATTGCCTATATGCACATTCCTAAACAGAAGAGAAAGAAGCTTGACGAGAAATCCATGAAATGTATTCTTCTTGGTTATAGTAGTGAGTCTAAGGCATATCACCTTATGGATCATAACACAAAGAAAATATATATTAGTAGGGATGTCATTTTTGATGAGAAGAGTGAGTCAGGTTCTCCTTCAACATCATCACCTACTTCCGATAGTGCTCCTATATTGAACACGGATGATAAAAATGATGGGAATGTTGATAGTCAATCAACACCTACCAATGTCACCAGACCATTGCCAAAATGGTACACTAGTATCATTCGAGATGCAAAGCTAGATGGAGTTCCAGACACTTCAACTTCAAGACCGAGGACTCGCAACATGGCTCGTAATGAGGTAACCTTTGCACTTATGACTTTTGTTATTGAAAATTTTGAGCCATCTACTATTTAGGAGGCACTTTAATCAAAGCCTTCGAAAGAGGCTATGGATGCAGAGTATCAATCTCTAATGAAAAACAACACTTGGGAGCTTATTGATCTACGACTTGGTAAGAAAGCAATTGGTTGTAAATGGATTTTTAAAACTAAGTATAAAGCAGATGGTAGTATAGATAAACATAAGGCTAGACTTGTAGCCAAGGGCTATGCCCAGAAAGAAGGGTAGATTATGAAGAAACCTTCGCTTCCATTGCAAAGATAAAAAGTATTAGAATGATTTTTGCTTTAGCTGCCCAATTTGGATGGAAACTGTATCAAATGGATGTAAAAAGTGCGTTTCTAAATGGAGACCTTAAGGAAGAGGTCTATATGACCCAACCAGAGGGATATGTTTCACCTGGTAAAGAAGAAAAGGTGTGCAAGCTAATCAAGTCCCTATATGGTCTCAAACAAGCCCCGAGAGCTTGGTATATCAAAATTGATGAGCATTTGCTAAAACCCATGTCTACACCTTTGGAATTAGGTTTGCAATTATCTACATCTGATAATTGCACTATTGCCTAGGCTTAAAGGTATGGCAAACAAATCACCATATCTTTGTATCATAGAGAAAATATGCCAAGACCCTGCTTGAGAAATTCAGAATGATGGATTCCAAACCCATGTCTACACCTATGGAATCAGGTTTGCAATTATCTACATCTGATACATCTTCTTAGGTGAATGCAACTCTGCATTGTTAGATGATTGGAGCTTTGATTTACTTGACTTACACTAGACCGGATATTAGTTTTGATGTTAATTATCTATCAAGATTCATGCAAGAACCAAAATGTGTCATTAGAAAGCAGCAAAACTGGTACTAAGGTATATCCAAGGTACAATGAATCATGGTTTGGAATACAAAAGGAATGATCAATTCTTCTTGACATGGTAGACAGATGTTGATTATGCAGGTTCAGTTGATGATAGGAAATCCACATCTGGATATGTTTTCTTCCTAGGTTCAGGACCTATTTCTTGGGGAAGTAAGAAGCAAACTACAACTTGTTCTTCAACAGAATCAAAGTATCGTGCGACAAGTGCAGTTTGGCTACGTCGTATGAAGGATTGGGGGTACCTCAAACTCAGCCTACTATCCTCTATTGTGATAATTAGAGTGTTCTCAAGCTTGTTCGTAATCCAGTGTTTCATGAACGGACTAAGCATATTGAAGTTGACTGCCACTTCATACGAGAACATGTTCAACAAAACAACATTCAGCTCCAGTTCTGTTCAACTCAAGACCAACGTGCAGATATCATCACCAAGCCTCTCACACATGTGAAGTTTGAAACATTTCAAGATACTCTTATTAGTACTTTAAAGCAATGATGTAATAAGGGGGAATGTTGGGTATTCCATCATTCACTCCACGTGCATAGTTTGTTTCTCATTTGTTTTGATTTGTTATTGTCTTGTAGTGTATTTAGGAATTGATTTGGTAATTTGTTGAATTTGTCACTGTTGGCAAACACACGGTTTATCTCCTATCTTCTTTGTATAAATACATGATTACAATGTAAAGGAGATCAATTCGATTGGTCTGTAAATTGTGATAGAAATTAAAAAAGGGAATGCAAAAATTTTGTGACTTGCGATTGAAGTTTTATGCAGTGATGGAGGAGCCAAGGCACGACCGTACAAAGTTTGTGCCTTGAACTATGTGCCCCCAGATTTTTGCCCTAAATTTCATAGTCATGGATTTTGACAAATAGATAGGCATTTTTAGGGTTCTCAGCCTCTCTGAAAACAATGTTGACATTGGTTTTGCTCCGAAATGCCTAGAATTTTTAGCTACCCCTAGATTTTGCCTCAATTTTTGTGCCCTAAGCCAAATTGACTTGAAATTTCAACTACTCACATTTGACGAAACAATGGTTGATCTATAGGTTTTGGGATACTGTGAACACGATGGCAATCTCCGTTTGAGCCCAATGTGCATAGAAAAATCACCAAAGGTTGGATGCCTTAAACACGTGGACAGGAACTTGACAAATTTTCTTTGATACCATGTAGAAGTTGATGATACAACCACCGGAGTTAAGAATCATCTCCAAGCAAAATGCCTAACACACAAAAGAGAGAAAACAAAGATAATATACTCGATAACAACCTGAGAATTCTGTATTATTGCACACACAATTGAGTGATTACAATTTTGGAGATTCTCAATTACAATGAATGAATGAATCCTTATTAAAGGATGAATGAAATCCTAGATGCAAAACCCTAAATGCTAGATTAAATTAGCATGTGCCAAGTGTTATAATCATAATGAATGAGGCAACTTAAGCTATTATTATCCTAATTAAATAAAGAAAAAAGCACCTAAGTTTAGCTTAAGTTAAAAAGTAATTAAAGGACCTAATTAATAAATAATTAGATGAATGTCCTAATTAGTGCAACATAATTCTTATTTGCACAAATGTGTAAACTGTAAACAACAGTTTTTTATATCTTTGATAAGAGTTATGTTGTTAAAAGAAAAAAAACAACACATTATTCTGTTAGATATCAAGATACCAATTACAATGAGGTTCATCTCCTCATATAGAGTTTGGAAGATGCCAATAGATAAACATGACAAGTCAACAGATAAGATTTTGCACAAAAACCCTAGATGCTGGTCTGAATTCAACAATAAAAATGGCTCAGAAAAGAACCTTCACGATACAACTCTTTAGAAAATCCTAGTCACAGTTAACATAGATAAACCACTATTTTCCAACAGAGAATTGTTGCAATTTTTTTTCACAACAAACCCCCTGATTATAGGAATATGCTATTTGATTTTCGCTTTCAACGATTCACAATTTTTGTTCTATTTTGAGCCACAATTTTCATAGAAAAATAGCACAATTTTCACCTCTTTTTTGGCCATGATTTTCCACTTTTAACAACAAAAATCCACTCGCGATTTTCAATTTGCAAACCCTTGAATCTTCTTTTGAAGAAAAAACCATGCCACAAATTTCAGTCATTCCTTTTCACGCAATCCCCTGCTCTTATATAGAGTTTTGAAGATGTCGATGAATAAACATGACACATCCTAGAACCTAGATGCTAAAAAGGAAATAAAAATAAAATGCTAGTTATAAAGTCACAACGGTGACTTTATAACAAAGGTAAGCCTTAACTTATAAGTTACAGCTTTAGCCTTTATGTGATACAGGTCTGTTTTATGTAAGTGGAAAAACTTATCAATGAATTATAGAAGTTTGTTTTTGTTCTGTCCACAATTTGAAGAAGGTAGGTGAAGTCTTTTTGAATTGTTCATTCCATGCTGGACAGAAGCAGTTTGCAAAACATTGTGATTTTGTTTTCAATTATGTTCATGGAGTATCCTCACATTTTTAGATCCCATACTCCATTGACCTCCCGCATGGATTTTCAAGGTGCAATGATTCTTTGTATCAAATTAGCTGTATTACAACAATAAGCTAAAGCAATGCATTCTTCTTTTGAACTGGCGTGGCACGAAGTTTGCAGCATAATTACAAAATTTGTAAAGTAAATTGTAAGGTTGCTAAATATCTGATAGAATCATTTCTAATCAAGATAAACTTGTTGGCTTCTTGGTTTTGGACTGCATTAATGGTAGCTCTTGGAACAAAACTGAAATTTAGGTCTCTGTACCATCCTGAAACTAATGGTCAAACTGAAAGTGTTAATCAAGTTGTGGAAGACATGCTCTAAATGTATGCTATGCACCAACCTTCTAGATGGGAGGTTTTTTTCCATTTGATTGAATTTGCATACAACAATTCTCATCACTCACCAATTAAGATGACACTTTTCAGGTTCTGTATGGCAGAAAATGTAACAGTTGTATAGTTTGACTTATTCTTTCTTTCATAGTCTTTTCTATTGATTTCATCTTGCAGGTGTTTTGACTATGTAAAGAAGGTTATAGGGCTTTACAAAGATGTAACTGCAAATAGCAGAACTTTTGAACTGAATACTTCAACATACAACCACAGTAGCCATAATACTTTGCAAATAGAAGAATCTTTAAATTGACTGCTTCAGCATATAAGCACAGCAGCCATTTTACATTGGAAACAGCAGAACTTTAAATTGATCACTTCAACATACAACCATAGTAGCCATGTTACAAGCAAAATACTATGTAAAATATGTTTGAACAAATAAATAGGAAAAGCAATGTGAAGAAAATTAAATTAAAATCTTTTTGAACTATTATCCTTAAACATGTAGTCCATAAATAATTTGTCATATAAATTATGATTTTGGGCAACAAATAGAAAATATTAGTTGATTAGGTTTAGAGATAGGGTGAATCAGTGTTTTAAAATACACACCTGTTAAAACCAAGAATGTGTGATTTTTTTCCCGTTTGGCTTTTTGAGCTACTATGCATGCATGCATGTTTTAGAATCTTAGATATTTATTTAATGCAATTCAGAGTTTTTTGATTATGCACTCCATTTTTCAGATTTCTACAAAGAAATCCCATTTTAATCCATTCCATTATTTAAGAGAAAATTTTGAAATCATTGGGTTTTCACTGTGAAGACCTAAGTTCAAACCCTCCAAAAAGTTACAAACTTACATCTAATGCAGACTTCCAAGTGGTGACTCTTTGTCTTTCATCGTTGGCCTCTAGTGTTAATATCTAACTTCTAAGTTGTTACCTAATGCTAATGCTCATTAGGAGCTAAGTTGTGTTATTACTTGTAAGGAGCTGATGTATTGGGCTCATTTAGACTCAGATGCTTGTTTGAGCCATATTTGTAAACTCTCAAGTTAAAAGAAAAATAAAAGATGCAGTCTATTTTCTGCATAGTAAAAACATTTTTACAAGAATTTTTAACTGCATGTTTCAGGTGAGATCAACTGAGGTTACGACACAACATTCAACATCACCATTTGTTGAGGACATGTATGAACGCATTAAAGACACATTAAATGAATATGAAATCATTGTTCGTCGCTGGCCTGAATACACATTCGCTTTAGAGAATGTAAGTGGCCTCTTTTTTATTTATAGTTCATTTTTGGTTGAATTCATCTCCTATGCGGTAAACCTTGGTATTTGACTAATCAAAGGTTTTCTATGAAGGCCATTGCTGATGTAGAAAAGGCAGTGCTGGAGGCATTGGAAAAGCAGTATGCTGATGTTTTGGCACCGCTTAAGGAAAATACGGTGCCTAAGAAATTTGGTCTCCAATATGTGCAGAAGCTTACAAAACGTCGATCAATGTGCCTTTACAGTGTTCCTAGTCAAGTGAGTTGAGTCTTCCCTTGAACATATTTTTCTGATATTTTAGATTTTGATGCTGAGCATAGCAGTTACTTATCCTAATAGATACTATTTATTCATCCTGATATGAATTGTACATTTCTTTCAGTTGGGAGTATTCTTGAACACTATCAAGAGGCTTCTTGATGTACTTCGACCTAAAATTGAGGCACAATTGAAGTCATGGGTCTCATGCCTGCCTGAAGGTGCCTGTGGAAATATGATATTTGGTGAACACATGAGTGAGATCACTGTTATGTTGAGAGCTAAGTTTAAGAATTATTTGCAGGCCATTATAGATAAACTTGCTGATAATGTGAGTATATTTTGTAACGCTGTTGTCCCTTACATTCAAAATTTGAAATATATGATTTGGAATGATGATATTGCTTTTGTTTCCCTTGTATATGTTCACTATGGCAGACTCAAGTGCAACGCGAGACCAAAATCAAAAAAATTATTCAGGACACAAAGGATTCAGGTGGAGAGTCTGAGATTCGAGATAGAATGCAGGCTTTGAATACTCAACTGATTGAGACAATCTCCAATCTTCATGATCTATTTACAAGCCGTGTCTTTGTGGCCATTTGTCGTGGATATTGGGATCGCATGGGACAGGTTCTCTTTCTGCAGTCAGATATTTATAGGACATATGATGCTGTCAATCTGTATTTGACTGTGATAGTTGTATTTCATATGGGATTCACTGGGAGTTTTAGACTTGAATAAAATATGTTCATTGTTTTTTCTTGTTTTTGGGCTGTGGTTCATCATAAAGTTCTTATATTATCTTTGAACCATGTTGCACCATAGCAAATGTATTGATTTTCTTTTAGTGATGCATGCAGAATACTTATTGTGAAATATTTAACTGGGTGCAGGATGTTCTACACTTCTTAGAAAATAGAAAGGAAAATAGGTCCTTGTACAAAGGTTCTCGTATTACTGTGGGAGTAAGTCACACTTTGTCCTCTATTTATATTTGTTCATCAAAATTACAGTATCTCCAAGGTCCTCCAAATGTATGTTGTCATTTTTTATACTTAATGGATTTCTAAGCATTGAATTAGTTACGAGTGTCAGGCTATGGACATTAGTTCTTGAGAGCTTCATGACTCCTACTTGTTCTTCTTCGCAGATTCTAGATGATACTTTTGCATCACAGATTCAGAGATTACAAGGTCATGCTCTCCAAGAAAAAGACCTTGAGCCACCACGCTCTATTATGGAAGTTCGTTCAATGCTTTGTAAAGATGCTCCAAATGGTACAGATTCGTCAAACTATTACTACTTCTAAGGTTGCATCAAATTGAATCCAGAAATTCTCTTCTAGAATTTCAGTCTTTTTGTACTGTTACAAAAAGAACAGAAGCAATATTTGTTGCTTCTGTAGAAACTGGAATTGGGCTGGGAGAAATGAGAATTTTGATCCATCAATAATGTTTTGGATGTCACAAGTGTATATTTTTGTTGCCTTTTTCAAGTTCATTATATCACATATTGTATTTATACTGTCGAGAACACACCAATCATTGCGTAGGCTTTGAAGCTATCAAGACAGTGCATTGATATATTATGGCTAGGAATTTCTTGCTTATATGGCAACAACGATTGATAGTTGTTTGTTTGTCATTTTTGAGGATCATAACAATTGTAAGTGCTCTAAGAATTGCGACTTAAGACTTACCTATGTAAGTTGTGGCACAATGATCCAAGAACATGTAAAATACAGGGGTAGTGGGCTTACACTTGATCTTAAAACATGCTTTGAGCACTACAGGTGGGAAGATTTTGAGAAATGTATGCCTAATGTAGGACCGCAGGTTTACAAGACAATTGAACGAGTGGGAGATCCATAATAATAAACGGGTTATACAAATACACAACTTGTTTGTAAGCCCGGACATAAACTCAATTTCGGCACTGGACAGACTAATGTCAAGGGATTACAGTTTTTAACTGTATTGGGCCATACAGGTGATACAGATTGCTAATTCTTGTAGCACAAGTCTGCACATTTTTGTTATTAAGTTTTCAATCACTCCTTTTGTTTTTGCACTTCTAGTGATAATAGGATGAGTTTTTGTTTTTTTTAAATGTTACAATATATTTATTTCTACCAACTACTTTTGCTCGTGAATGAAAGCTACAACTATCTTCACAGTTTGTCACTTATGTATTAATTACAGCCATTGTACTCTTGAGAATTTTTGGTAGAACTTTAATGTGGCATAATCTGGTGTTACTTGATGACATGAGATAATCATGAAAACTTGAAAGAATATGAAGGTCAAGATGCTACTTGTATGTAAAAATTTAATTGAATAATGCTTTTGGGCTCAAACACCAGCATATTTATTGGATTATAAAAACCTATCAGAAGGATACAATCTGTTTTAAAATCGTCATAGAATTCCACTTGAATCTTCTTCAAGACTGTCGAAATTTGAGATCCAAATTTTTTTAGTAGTGTTGTTCGAAATGGCTAGAAACTTTTGCAAAAGTATCTGCACTGATCGTGCTAATGATATTCATGTTTGCATCCATTTCCGTGCATGTGCATAGAATGTGCAGAACATACTTTCCTGTTGTGACAGGACTGGACCTTGGTGCTTGCAATGTTTGTCTGTTGAATACGGTCTCTAGTTTTGTTAATGCTTGAATTTGCCAAAATTTTACGAGTAGGTCACATTGAATTCTCTGCTGGGTGCAGAATGTTTTTGTTGTTGTCCCACAATGACTTGAAATGGTCATATTTCGACTAAAATTTTCTCGTTGTTATAAGTTTTAGATTTAGAAAATTTATCTAATGTATTTGATTATCAAAATGCTTACTCTTTATGAAAGATTGCATAGACTAATGTTACACAAGCCTGGTTTATCATCATTAAGAGTTGGTATAAACTAGTGAAAAATACTGGAGTATTCGTGGCTGCGGGGAAACTTTTGTATGAACATAAAAAAGCCCATATGTAGGGTGCAAGATTGTGGCTTTGAGAATAAATATGTTGAACACATGTAAATGCTGAGGGCGGATGGGAGGAGGGGTGGTAGAGAGCAGGAAAAGGGGCATGGGAGGAGAGGGTTGGAGGGGGGCAGGTCTGGGGTGAATCAATATTAATCAAAATTCATTCATTTATTTATTTTTCATTCATTCATTAATTGCTGAAAGAAAGAATAGGATCAAAACATGCATCACACAAACACCAAGATTTTTACATGGAAACCCAAAGGAGGGAAAAACTACAGTGAGTTATCACATTCTTAGAAACAATTGTTACAATGTTTGTTTAGGCACACTGCCAAAGAAGCTTTCTGCTCTTGGAAGGACTGCAAGCTAAGGTTTACTTCCCCAGAGCAAGATCATAAGACATGTTGAGAGAACACACTATCTCCTAGCAAGATACATGAATATTACAATGAGAGAAGGAATATGAACTACTATAGTAAAAGCATTTGGCATATGTTGAAGTTGTAGTCCTCTTTGTAGCACAATTGCACTATCATATTGATTTTGGACGTTTCATACTTAACTTGTTGAGAGGACATACTATCTCCTAGCAAGATACATGAATATTACAATGAGAGAAGAAATATGAACTGCTATAGTAAAAGCATTTGACATATGTTGAAGTTGTAGTCCTCTTTGTAGGACAATTGCACTATCATATTGATTTTGGACGTTTAATACTTAAATTTACAACCAAATTAATTTGCATGTTAATCAGAACACCACCTTCCACAAATGATTAGGTTGGCATCCATTGGATCTATCCAAATGTATACATCACACACCAAGACTAGGTTGGAGATCTATCCAAGGCATGGTTCAACCTTAAACACATCTTATCACATTTTTCAAAGCAATTAGAGTAGATCAAGATCAACCGCAATTGAAGGATCTCAACATGTCGGTCCAAATACCAATACCACTGTCAAAATTGTTGATTGATACCCTTTACATCACAACGGAGATACCAAAATCATTATGCGGATCGAAATGAAAGAAATGGAAGTCATCTACAACCTTTCTGCAAACATCTTTTCAAGAAATCAATTGTCAAAAGGCAGATATAAAAGGTAAGCTTATTGAATTGGTAAATGTTGTGTAGACTAGATAGACTTTGTCACATTAACATAATGAATATTCTACCATAGGGCACCAACGATTTTGAAACTTGCATCGTTGAACCCTCACATTAACATAATGAATATTCTACTATAGGGCACCAACGATTTTGAAACTCGCATCGTTGAACCCTTGCACTATGCTTAACATATGATCAAATCTGCATAGGCATACCAACCATTGTAGAAGAATGCAAAGCATTCTAGTGACTCGACAAAGACACATTACACTGTCAATTATATCTTGGAGAACAAACGTTTATAACTTTTGTTGTAGAGGGTATTATCTCATGAAAAAGTGAGTGTAGACATCATAGATGGTACTCAACTTAACTCTAGAACTGCATAACCAAATCATGCAATGCGATAGAATGCAGACGACAATATGAACCAACAAACTTGGAAAGACACATTGTTCAACACTTAAATTTCCACAACATAGGTATGAATCCAATCACAAATGTCAACCAACAATCTCCTAAAACTAGTAAACACCAACAATTGCAATAGCATCCCACAACCAAAGGATGAAGCATAAGTAACAATGTGTTACCATATGCTTGCAATGAACTTCTAGATTGTCTTTCATGTTGATCCCAAGATACCATCTGTGTTAGAGGCACATTTGCTCTCAAATATATTGGACACACATCATCTGATTTATCAGTGACCACAACACGTGTTCTATTCATCTCCTCAATGACAACACATACTATTAGACATTAGGTTGACATCAGTGACAAGACATATTGCCAACATTCTCCCCCTTTGTCATTGATGGCAACATATATATATCTATAAATTTTTATCAGCACATACTCAACCTTTGTTAAACACCCAACTATATACATTTTCTCACCCTTTGACATCAAGGACAAAGGGCATATTATCAACCAAAAATATTGTACAAGCTCCCCCTAACTATGTGCACTCATTATAAAGCTCTCCCCCTTGGGTGAAGAACCCTAAAAAATTGATACTATGTACATGAAAATTTAAAAAATGATACTACCATCCATTGCAAAACATATTTTTTCTCTAACTATGCACTAGCAACTCCCTTGGAGGGTAAGATACCCTTGTACATTACCTTGAGATGAGCCAGAGTTGCATCCCAATTCACCTTTATTGAAGGAAGAATTTGATTTTGACATTCAAATTATATATACAGACCCTCTGCTTTATCTACATTATCAAGCACTTTAATTTTTTGTTCTATCTGCTCTGCTTCTCCTAATACTCTCGACAATGAAGCTAATCTCAAGTTTACTATCTCTCTAACATAGTATATTGTTTCTCTATTTGATTCCTTTGACCCTACAACACATATAGTTGCAAATGAAGTTTCTCCACTTGGACTCTGGTGGAACCATCCTTACCTTTTGTCAAATCATAGGCCTCAACCAATCGAAAGATTTGAGACTCAATTGAATCAATCTGACTTTTATTATTCTCGGTAGACTCAAGCCACCTTAAATAGAATTAATAAAGAGAACTCACTTCAACAACACATTCTTTAACCTTCTTCAAGTTCTCTTGCAATTTGTTGTGTGCATTGGCACAAACACTTCTGCCATTCTTTTATCATTCAACTTCCTCAAAGCTTCTTACTTTGCTTTTTGCTCAATGTGTGATGAATGTTCTTTGAAAGAATCCATCAGAAGCCTCAACCTTTGTTTCAGGGCTAAAGAGGTGTTAAGGTTTACTTAAGGTGGGTCTTCTTGAATTATACTTACTGCATCATCAATTAGACTTGTTTTATTCAATGTTCTTGCACAATTTATTTTCTTATTGATGCATGTATATCCCCAAGCTGCAAATTATGAATGGGAGAGATATGTGACAAATCAATTTCATGAGTTGGGATCTACAATACCTGTGATGTCACCGTAGGCTCAAATTGCATCTCCAGACCTAATAGGTCTTTGAAGGAATCAGAGGTTCCCTAACCAACTTCTTGACTACATTTTGAATCATCCTTAACTTTAGCAGTCTCTATATTTTCTTCATTTCCTACATTCTCCTCTGCACCTATATTTCTAATGTTCTAAAAGTTTTTCTCTACATTTTGATTTGTATTCCCCAAAGGGGGGATATTCTCTTCATTCTGTAATTCCATTTCCCCTTGTGCATTGATATCATTCTTCTCTGGAGGAGAAGTCTCCTTATTCTCTTTTGTATCATGCTTTTGCTTAGCACTATCATGTTCAAACAAAGGAACATCAAAAGTAGACACATCCACAATAGAAATGCTAGGAATCTCCTCTAAATCAGAGTCATCTTCTTTCTTCACTTCTCATTTCTTCATCTCCTTCATAATTCTTGTTGTTATTTCTTATATTTCCTTAAGCACTTCATCCTCTCATACTTAATAGGGATTTGTTGATTTTAAGGTAGTGCTCGTTAACCACAAGCAAACATCAGATCTATTGCCTTCCCAACCATAGACGATAAGCTCTTATCGTCACCCCCGAGCACACTACATAAATTTCTCACCATCAATTGATCTGCTTATATATGAATTCGACCTACCTGATTATAATCGAACTTCTGTCTGATCTCAGTTCCATAGAGGGAAGACCACGTCCATATATATCTGTCGAAATGAGATATCCAAGAGTCGACTCTCATCAAGGAGGCACGACCTTCATGAAGCATCACATGCCTTCAAATGAGGGGTGCTGAAATTTAACCAAAAGTCGGCCCCTTTGAAACAAATCCGATAAGTCAAACTCAATAATGTATGTTTAATCATTAAACCTGATAATGCATATGTGACATAATAAAGATATTTAAGGATTAATATAAGTTGATAGATTCATCAAATGTGTAAGGCCAATAGGCCATTCACACATTTGATCTTGCTGAGTCGGCCTGTAGGATTTCTACCGACACTATATCATCAACACTCCCTCTTAGCTAGGGAGGAATCCTTCTTAATCTCTACAAGTCACATCACCTCATCGATAACTAACATAATGACTACACTCATGTGAATGAAAGAAACTTATCACCTCATCCTGATAGCATATCACCTCATCGTGATATTTGACCACAATCACTACTCCCAGAGGGTGAATACACACAAATGCTGAGTCATGAAGTCTCTCACACGACATCCACCATACCTACTCATAGAGGGTGGAACAAGGGTTGGAACCTCAAACTTCTCTCACAGAGAAGAATGCACAACAAGGGCTGATACCTCAAACTTCTCTCACAGAGAAGAATGCCTAACAAGGGCGGAAACCTCAAACTTCTCTCACAGAGAAGAATGCATAACAAGGGCTGATACCTCAAACTTCTCTCACAGAGAAGAATGCATAACAAGGGCTGAAACCTCAAACTTCTCTCACAGAGAAGAATGCATCTCCACCATGCCAACTCGCAGAGGGTGGATCCACCATACCTACTTGCAGAGGGTGGAACGAGGGCTTTCACTGCAAACTTCTCCCAGAGAAGAATGCATTAACAAGGGATTGCACCTCGAATTTCTCACAGGAAAAGAACTCATTAACAAGGGATTGCACCTCAAACTTCTCTCTCACAGAGAAGAACTCATTAACAAGGGATTGCACCTCGAAATTTTCTCGCTCACAGAAGAACTCATTAACAAGGGCTTTCACCTTAAATTTCTCCATCATAGAGGAAAATGCATTAACCAAATCTTGATTATGACGTGGCTTCTTCTGAAGCTGAAATGTCAGGCTCCCTCTGAAGCTGAAATGATAGGCTCCCTCTGAAGCTAAAAAACAAGCTCCCTCTGAAGCAAATATCAACCTGTTGATCTCTTCGTCCAAGGTTACTTCTGACGATATGTCAGACTCCCTCTAAATGCTGATTCTCTCTCTGCGAAGAAATGCTAGCAATCTTCCTACCTTGAATAAAGATTCGTTAGTACCTGAACCTTGGGTAGAGGGATCGCCAATGAAAAGCATAATTCTGGCAGCAGTGCCATGCACATAAGCCCCAACCAGCCCCATGGCCACGCTAAGAGCAGTTCCAGTGCAACGTGCATCTCTTGCATCTGTCTGCGCTACCCACGGATCTGCAAGTCTTCCAAAACCAAATTCAAAGTGAATTCACACTAGGAAGATGTCAACAAGAATCAAGCGATGCTCTGAGCAGAGAGGTCGTCCTTGATGTTGATTAAATCATCAACAATCTTACAAATAGTGTCAAGCGTTCTATCAATTTGTTGCCATAAATTGGGATTGGGAGCAATACTAGACTTACTAAGCCAATAATGCCCGGCCATGCAACCCTCGTCCAAATTGGCAATCGAACCAGCCTCAAGCTCTTCCAAGGCCTTAAAATTGCTTTGAAACTTGGGTTCTATTGCTTCCATGAATTCATCCCTAAACCCGATTCGGCTGACATCGATATACAATCCAAGCTCCTTGTGCTGATAAAGCCAATCCAAGTACCGATTCCACAGGGCTGCGGGCTTCATCTCTATCTCTTTCTTTTTCTTCAAAGAATTTGTATCGAGCACATAAACCTCTCTAGCCACAACAACCCGAGTTTGAGTCACAAGCCGACATCTTTCAACGTTGACAATGCCGAGCTTTGAAATCTTGGGCGAAATCCTGTGACTAGGCAGCAGGCAACTTTTTACACAGGTTGTTGTCTGCGTTTCCTCACAAAACTTCAAACAAAAAGGATTTTGGGCCATCATTCTTGTTCTTGAGGCCTGGGGAGACTCGATCCCCTGATTGCCACCTGATTTGTTTAGACACCTATCCGACGCCACTATGAAGGCTGAAGGTTAGCGAGTGTAATTGCTGCATTATCCTCTGTAGTCGCCTTTCGATCTGGAAGAGATCATAAATATGCAATTTTTTCTGATTGAATTTCCCTTGAGAGCACAGGATCTACCTTCAAGCGCTTAGGCTCTATAGAAGGAACCTGGCTCTGATACCATTTTGATTTTAAGGTAGTGCTCGTTAACCACAAGCAAACATCAGATCTGTTGCCTTCCCAAGCATAGACGATTTGTCTGATTCTGATTTCTTGGAGGAGGAGGAATCAGACAATGATTCCTTGACTGATAATGAGGAAAGCTCTGACGACTCAGAGTATGAGAGTAGTAAGAAGAGGAAATCAAGACCCTCTTCTTCTAAGAGCAAAAAACCCCAAAGCAAACCCTTGATTAGTATTTCTTCAGAAGAAGAGTACTTTGATTTCCCTGAGGAGAAGAAGAACCCTAAGGGGGTGCTAAAGGAAAAAAGTAAGAACCAAGCCTAGCCCAGGAAGAAGAAAAAGAAAACAGAGGAGACTGGCAAAGAACCAGAGGAGATCGGCAAGGAACCGGAAGAGGACAAGCAAACAAGGACCCTGGAAGCTAAACAAAGCCTGGATATGGAGACTATGGAGGAGACTCTCAGGGCCGCCGACACTATTTCTGCCCTCCATATCTCTAAAGATGAACAGATAACCCCTGGAAAAGTGACTCCTTCTCCTGGTCCACCTCTCGATGCCTTGAAGGGTTTTATGAAAACCATAGAATGGCTTATTGATGGGAATAAGAAAACTGCGGATGAGTACAAAAAACTCTGCAACAGAGTCCTGATCCTGGAGACTATTAACATTGGAGAGGGGAACACTATGGCCGATTATATCGAAAATCTGAAGAACACAATTACTAAAGCGGAAGACATCAGAGATGCCTTTAATCCCCGGTTTGAGAAAATTGAAAAGGAGATACAGGATAGAAAAACCCTGGAGGAAAGTAGTGAAAAAACGCTCTCGGACACAGTTGCCAAATTGGACAAGATAGAGGAGTGCCTCAAGAACATTGCGGAGTAGAGCCTTAGCATTATGAAAATCTCAGCCAACAACACCCATACCCTCATCAGCAAGCTTGATGACGAAAAGGAAACCCAGGAAATTGACCTGGATGCAGAAGGAACAGGGGAAGCCCAAGGTCCCAGAACTTGCACCCGTGGAAAGAGGAAGGAAAAGAAAATGAATAAGGACCCGGAGGAGCTAAAAGCAGTTGGGGCGACCTATGATGAACTGGTGACTAAGACAGAGGATCTGTTAAAGAAAATTACTATGTAGTGTCTCCTTGGGTTCTTTGCTATTTTTTGTTGTTTAGCTGTTTTTTCTGTTCGTTGGTCTTTTGACCAGACGCTCTGTATGTGGACTCTTTTTTCTCAGCTTTCTTTTTAACTATGTTGTAATGGTTTCGGGTCCTTAAAACCTGTTTTTCAATCAATCAGAACCATAGACGATAAGCTCTTATCGTCACCCCCAAGCACACTACATAAATTTCTCACCATCAATTGATCTGCTTGTACATGAATTCGATCTGCTTGATTACAATTGAACTTGCTATCTAATCTCAGTTCCATAGAGGGAAGACCACGTCCATATATATCTGTTGAAAGGAGATATCCAAGAGTCGGCTCTCATCAAGGAGGCATGACCTTCATGAAGCATCGCATGCCTTCAAATGAGGGGTGACAGACTTTAACCAAAAGTTGACCCCTTTGAAACAAATCTGATAAGTCAAACTCAATAATGTATGTTTAATCATTAAACCTGATAGTGCATATATGACTTAATAATGATATTTAAGGATTAATATAAGTTGATAGATTCATGAAATGTGTAAGGCCAATAGGCCATTCACACATTTGATCTTGCTAAGTCAACCTTTAGGATTTCTACCAACGCTATATTATCAACAATTTTCACCCTTTGCTTTGTTCTCAGCTCCTATGATTGTCTCTGTGTAATCTTTGATATTTCATCCTCAAACAATAAGGATCCAACCCTTTTAAGAGCTTGTTCACTTAATTATGTTTCTAGCTTCACAACTTCATCTCTTTTTTAATTAGGCCCTCTAGAAGCTAAGCTAAAATGTCACTCAATGCTAGATTGCACTTCATCATATACATTATTATTGCTTGCTCAATTATTTCTTGATTATACAATGCCACATCCAGATATAGCTTATTTGTTTCTTCCAGTGTCCCATGACACTCAATTGCATTGAAAATAACATCTAGACTAAAGGGATCTTGTTTAGTTGACTTTGGAGGAGTCTTCTTTGTTTTCTTAGCCTTCCCTTTTTCTTTTCCTTTGACACTTTCTTCGTCTTCTCCCTACCATGTTCTCTTTTCTCTTCTTTTCAGTATGAATCTCTCTCTCTCTCTCTCTCTCTCTCTCTCTCTCCATGTCTATTGGATCAATCTTTTCTCTTCTAGCCTATTGCTTTGGTCTTTGTTTCTTCTTTCAACAAAAGCAGTGTTTTTTCTCACAATAGTTGTCGATCTCCTTTTGCTTGGCGCTGTTTGAGTGATTCTAGAAGGCTTAGGAGGTGCGGCAGTTGTAGTAGTAGACCTTTTGTTGAACATCCAGAATACTGAGAGGGGAGGGGTGAATCGATATTCCCTTGAATCTATTAAAATTTTTAAACAACCATCCACATAACATAACTTAATTTGCAGAATTGAAATGAACAAAAAACAAAAATATAGTATACCACATAACACTAGGTTTTATACGTAGAAAACCCAAGATGGGAAAAACCATGGAGAGGATCAACTCTCAATATTATGTAATCAGTTACAAAATACAAGGGTGGCTCATTGCCCAAAATATGACGACTCACTATCGAAGGATGGCTTATAGCCAATATTACCAAATTTTGAACTGCTAAGATTTTATCGATGATATGCATAAGATACAATTTCACTGAGGTGCATGTAATCACTTTCACATTCATTGTACATAATCACTTTCACATTCACTATACGTAATCACTTTCACATTCACTATAGATCACATGATATGATAAAAAAGATCACAATCCTATCCTTCGCAAAGCAACTGTATATATACCAATCTGAATCTTCTTTAAGTCAACTCAACCAGAGGAAGGGTTAGACCAAAACCCTTTACAGGCTACTACTTAATTAATCTTACCATACCAGAGAAGTCAGCCAAAACAAAAGGGAACTTCTCCACAATCATATAGCGAATGATCCTGAAGAAGACCAGATCAAAACCTTCACATTGCACTATGTTGGTAAGCATGGTATTCTATTATCGGACCCAAAACTATGCCACAACAAAACATTATCACCTGAAATCTCGAATATAGTAGTTATACTAAATACAAAACATGTTCTCAAAATCTTATGAGAATATTTGTCAACACGGAGCAATGCAGACCCAAGAGGATATATATCAGACTCAAATGTATGTCGAAGCTTGTCAGATTCATACCAAAGTATATTAAAATCATATTGCCGGATCACAAAACTACCAATGACATCAATGACAACATTCAATCTCCCCCTTTGTCATTGATGGCAACATGACAACTAACAACTATCCACATATATACAAAATAGTATATCTACATAGCTACTCATTCCTCACATCCCCTTTGACATCAATGGAAAAGGGTACAAACAAAAGTGCTATATACAAACTCCCCCTAAAATATAATTGAACTAACTGGAGGATTGTTTGATTTTTTGAATATGTGCAGTCCAACTACCTGTATTGTTATCCCAATGTTGAATAACATCTGTCAGAAGTTTTGTTTTCACTTGGAGGGATACCAGAGCGTGCTCTACTTCTTCTATTGAGCTTGGATAGGCCATGGTTCACCAATGAAATGCAGTCATTACAAAATGTCCCTTAACTGACCTAGAGGAAGGATAATGTTATCCCTGTGCTGCTGAAGTTCAAAGTACTTTTTGTGCATTTCCTCAATAGCTGATCTTCTTGAGCTGGAGGGATCCTGAGATAGCTGAAAGTTGTAATAAGCTTGTTTGATTTTTGATTCGATGGAGTCAATCTGTTCCCTAATGCTCTTGGAGGTCTTTGGCTATTGCAGACTATACAAATACAATGCATTTCCGCCAGAAAGACATGCTTGTCCTCGAGCTATAAGTTGAGATAGATGACTGTGTGAATTTGCACACTTACCTTTTAATCTCTGTAAGAGCTTCTCCTTTTCAACTTCCTTTTCTCTTGCAAATTTCACTTCCATGAAGGATGAATAGTTCTTTAAAGAAACTAACAAGATTTTACACTTATCCAAGCTGGAGGCATATGTATCAACTAAACAATCTAGGATGGAACTCTATAGTGTAACCATTGCCTCTTCAATCAACTTATTCTTTCCCTACAGATCCTCGAAGAGATCTTTCTTAGCTGAAGCCTGAATGGCTTCTCCAATCTGAAACTTTTGAATTGGATCAACTTTGGTAAAATCAATAATTAACCAAGAAGAAGTAATTGGTTGGAAGGTAAGGGGTGCAACAAGTAAACTCTTCAAAGACTCATCAAGGGTACCGGAGCTCGTACCTTCATCTTCTTTTACCTTAGTGTCATAAGTTATGACACATTTATCGGATGATATTTTTTCCTCTTCTTTCTTTTCTCCCATATGATCCTTCCCCACTTTAGAGTTGTCCGAAGGCGCATCAACAACTTTACGTACATCTATTGGAGGATCTTCATCCATAACAACATTATCTGAAGCAACATTATCTAAGGAAACATTGTTTGTGACAACTTCAATAGACAAAATCGCAGGTGCATCTGTACATGGACCGATATAATCAACTAACAACAATCCAAGTTTACTTGCTATAGCCCCGCGCAATTCTATTGTTTCCAATTTAAATTTTTCTACAACTTGTATATCTTGCATAAGGATATCTAATCTCTTCTTGGTCTGGAGCTCAATTTTGCAAACTTGCTCAAGGGAAGCTTTGTTTTTCTTAGAAAGAGTATTGCCAACAATTTCCAAAGCATACTTCTTAATTTCTTGATCCTCTTTTATTGCATTTTGCATACCCTCATCCAAAACTTTCCAAAGAACTTATGGTATATCCTTTTTGAAATCTTCTAAAACAAGATCTAATCTAATGCAATATTGTACAAAAGCCTTTACTATTGTTTCCTTATCTTCATCATCAACATCAATATACATATTACCAACCTCTTTTAAGTTTCCTTTAAATGCTATAGAGTTGAACAATGTGTCGATATCTAGAGGTTCCTTGATTACTTTCTTGCCTTTGCCCTTTCTGACATGAATTCTGAGTTGTTTTGGTTCTGATTCCTCAGACTCTTCCTTTGATCCTACATTAATTATTTTCCTTTTGACTTCCTTTTGCTTTCCCTTCTTGTATGGGGTAGATGAGGAATCTCTTTCTTCCTTTTTATTGAATTCTCCTTCACTTCTTCTAGAGACATCTTCTCTTTGACCGTGGTTTTAGATGAAGAAACGATCCTACCAGATCTCTTGACCTTCTCAACGTCTTCTGTAGAAACACCAACTTCCTTCAAAGATACAATAATAACCTTTTGTACATTCTTCTTCCTTTCCTTCTTGGTTTGTTCTATGTGAGATTCCATAGATTTTTCTTAAGAAGTCCCAAATATTTTCTCAGTCTCATCAACCAAACTTTCCAATAGAACTTTTGCTAGTCCTTCCACAATATCCTCAGAAACTTCATAACCTAAAGGAGGGATCCACTTGGTTCTTGGAACTATAGCTTCCATAATGCACTTATCTATCATGATCAAAAGTGTGATATCATTTTTGTACTTTTCCACAATTGACTTAGGGATCCTTTCCCTATTGTGCATCTTATACTGAAAAAATAGAGAACAATGAGGTAAATACAATATATTGAGCAATATTATCTTGAAAACTCCTTAGTGTTCTGCAATCTGGTGCGTAATTAGTCTATGAGATCCCCAAAATACCCTACCAATTTCGAGAATCTCTTGCATGAAGTAGAACAAAATGCATAATGCTAGGATTCCATATTTGAATGCATGCTTCATTTATTTGCATTGTTTCAGAATCTCAACAAATTGCAATTTTAACAACTCACACAGATCATAGTCAATATTTTTCTCAACCATCTCATAAGCCATGTTAATTGTTGTGGCCGAAATCGAGTTATCCTAGTTGGTAAAGTAGTTCTTATTACCAATTATCAGAGATGTCAAACTTGGTTGCCAGATGGATTCTAGTCTGGATATGCTCCTGATTGTTGGAGTTTTTCTTTGGGTTATAGATTGAGTTTGATATTTAGGTGTTGGTTGTGGCATTTTGATTCTGGTTTACATAAGCTGGTTTTTGGCAATAAGAATGTTTGTAAGACTGGTTCGAAAAGTCTTCGATGGCCTTTGAATATGCTATAGTTTGTGTCGCAGTTTAGTAAACACCATTTAATGGCTCGTATAGTATTATCAGTTTGCTTCTATGGTGGATTCTCTATTCCACAAGAGAGCTATGTTGATTTGTGTTTGGGTTATTTAGTTGTGTTTTGGTTTGGTGTGTTCGGATGAGCTATCTTGATTGGATAATGTATGCTCAGATTGTGGTACCTGCAAAAGAGACACAAACAACACAAACACACTAATGGGACATATATTAGAGATTAAAATCAATCAAACACATTAGTTAATAAAAAACTCTCAAAATCGTCTCATTGTCCTCTATCTCTAAGGATCTTCAAGATTCAATGTGACCCTCACTTGGAAGAGCACTTGATCTTTAAGATGACAACCTAAAGAACAAGATTTAAATGATATGATCTAGGATCAAAATGAATGCAACTAAGATCCTAGCTAGATGATAAAATGATATGAAGAGATGAAATGCAAGATGGAATGCAAGATGTGAAACTAAGATTGATTCTATATTGAAAGCTTATGGTGTGCTAATTAGGCTAACATGGATATTGCTATGAAATTGATATACAATGTTATGAATTAAGCTAGCATGACAATGGGTTTAGCATGATACTATCAACATAATGAAATCTAAACTAGCATGCAACTAAGATGATCTAAGTGTTTGAAGATGACAAATTGAGCTTTTTGATAACCTACACAATGACTATAAATTTGATGCACAAGATGATGGATGGATTGAATGAAGAAAGGGGGTTCTATTTATAAAGAAATTAAAGAAATGGATGGTTGAGATTGAGTAATATCAACAAGGGCTAGGATTGAAAGTTATCAATCCATGAGGGGAATTTGATCCAATGCCAAGTTGACAAATGTCACCTTGAGATGGCTTGAGAGGATGCTAAGCAAGCATTGGATGCTAAGTAATCATTAGGGGTAACCTCAACAGATGACATCATTGGATAGTGCTATTATCCAAGGGAGTATGCTATTCTCCAAGAGGTAAACTCTTGTGCAAAGTTGAGGGATGGCCAAAGGGACAACCATCATGGGCTAGGATGATGTCTTATAAGAGACATTAAATGCTCTTTGAAGACTTTGGAGGTTAACTTGTTGAAACTTAGACAACCTTACAAGTTTGGAAGATTCAACAAGTTAACTTGTTGAATAAGGTAGAGTCTTCAACACATTTAGAAGACTTTCTTCCAAATTTGGAGAAGTGACTCCTCCAAATTTAGGGATCTGACATGATTAGAAGAATTAGGCCAATTAATGAGGGGTTAGAGGGGTTCTAGAAGAATGTTAGCATGCTAATGAGAAATGTAGGAGAATGCAAGTGGAAGAAAATAGGTATTTTAGATAAAATAAAAGATTTATTTTAGCCAGAAGGGACACAACTTGCATTTGTAGGATTGTACAAGTGGGGAGGACTATTCACCAATAAATAATAATTTATTTAAATACAAAGGAATTTTTTATTAAATATAAATTGAATTAAAAAGGAAAAGGGGTTTTAATTAAATAAATAGGATCTATTCAATTAAATGGCTAGAGGGGTACTTAATCAAACCTTAATTTAATTAATAGTGATGAGTTGAGACTTTGCCATATTTTTATCCTCAAAACTCTTGAGTTTTTGTTATCTTTTGGTTTGCATAGTAGTAGTGATGTATTGGAAGTTGACTATATGTATTCCATTTGTTAAGCTTGAACTTATTAAATCATGCTTTATCTTTGCCAGTCTATTCCTGCAGCCATGACATTTATTGCTGCAACCATGTGATTTATTCCTGATGCTCTGCAAAAAGGATTAGAAAATCTATTTGATGGCAACACACAAAAGAGCACAAGAAACAAACGTTAGTGTTAGCAACAAAAGATTATCCTAAACAGGCATATCAAGAGAGATATTAAGCATGAAATAGAAAGCATATAAACATAGAATAAAATAGCTAATCAAGATGCTCATAGTTGCTCCTCCCTTGTTCCTCTCCTCTCCAAGTCCCAAATGAGTGTAGCTCTCAGCAGCTTTTTGCACTATGGATGCTTATGGAGGATTGAGATTTAATATTAAGCTTCAAATATGAAATGAAAAGCTAAATACTATGCTATTGATGCTAAAATGATTGATTTTACCAAAAAGACAAGATTTTAGTTATGCTATGCTAAATGCTCTCTAAAAATGTCTATAGCCTAAATGCATACAAGTTTTCAGGATCTGGATTATGAAGGAATGGGCTCTATTTATAGGAAAAATGGAGCAATGGATGGCCAGGATTGAAAGGTTTAATCAAGGGTCAAGCTTGAAAGTTGGGGATCCAAGTGCACAATTTGCACCAATGAAATGGTGACAAGTGTCAACATAAGATTGGGTTGAGAGAAGAGGTTGGAGGCATTAAATGCCTGAGGAGACCTCATGGTTATCTAGAAGGTAAGGGTCAAGCCTAAATTAGGATTACCCACTGGATTAGGAGTTAATGCAAGGATAAACCTTTGTGCAAATGATTAAGAGATAATCATGGTCAAAGCATTAAAGGCTTGATGAGACCCTTGGGTTGGGTAGAGGTTGAGTCAAAACAAATGTTTTAACCATGTGGGAGGGTTTGAGGTAACCATTAATGGTTATTGGAGACTTTGGGGATTAAGTGGTTGAAGGTTGAAAGCCTTCAATGGTTATCAAAGACTTTGAGCCATTTAGTGGTTGAAGGTTGGAAGCTTTCAAAGGTTATCCAAGACTTTGAGACATTTAGTGGTTGAAGGTTGGAAGCTTTCAAAGGTTATCCAAGACTTTGAGACATTTAGTGGTTGAAGGTTGAAAGCCTTTAATGGTTATCAAAGACTTTTAGGCTTTGAGAAGTGACTCCATTTTGCTTAGGAATGTGACAATAATTAGGGGATGGATTAAGTTAATTAGGAAGGGGTTAGAAGAATCTAGAAGGGGATTAGATTTTGCAAGTGGATTTGGTGGGTGAGGGAAAATAGGATTTTATTAAAATAAAAATTCATTTATTTCAATAAATGTGTGCAAGTTGTATTTGGATAAATATTCAAATAAATATTAATTTATTTAAATGAGAAAAAGGAAGATAAAGCATTAAAATGCTTGAAGACTTTGAGGGGAACCATTAAAGGCTTGAAGACTTTAAGGAAAACCATTAAAGTCTTAAGAAGACTATAGAAGGAAGCCATCAAGTTTGAAGACTTTAAAGCCATCAAGTTTGAAGACTTTAAAGCCATCAAGTTTGAATACTTTAAGGGAAACCATTAAAGGTTTCAAGTGGGTGAGGATAAATAGGATTTTAAATAAATAATTTATTTAAAATAGTTGTGCAACTTGCTTTTGTAGGAAAATACAAGTGGGTGGAGGATAAAGGTGTTTTAAATAAATTATTTATTTAAAATAATTGTGCAACTTGCTTTTGTAGGAAAATACAAGTGGGTGGAGGATAAAGGTGATTTAAATAAATTATTTATTTAAAATAATTGTGCAACTTGCATTTGTAGGAAAATACAAGTGGGTAGAGGATAAAGGTGATTTAAATAAATGTTAATTTATTTAAATGTGAGAGGTGGGATTTTGGGGGATTTAAATAAATATTAATTTATTTAAATGTGAGAGAAGATTTAATTAAACAAATATGATTTATTTATTTAATTAATGGTATGAATTTGGTTAAGTGAATTAAATCAAATAAATTGAATAATTTATTTAATTAATAGGAGAAGAGGGTTAAGATGAATTAATTAAATATTAATTTAATTAATTATTAATTGATGGTTAAATAATCAAATAAATACTAAGTATTCATTTAATTAAGTGGACAGATTTATGTGACTACAATACCTGTTGCCATGCAGATTATTTAGGGTAATATCATATGTGAATTAATAGATGTGTTAATTAAATAAAATGCGTATGTATGTTCTTGTATGTTATTTCTGTTGTAGTGCAGGTAAAAAATGATGTCGCGGTGGATATTCATCTATTGCACCTGATGAAGGAAAGATACGTAAGAGATAACTGAAGATCAAACTGTAGAGGACTTGAGTAAAGCACAAGGTACGACATAAGAAGAGCAATCAAGTGACACTACCAATGTCTAACTTCCATGGGCATTGAATTTGCAAATACCGCCATGACATGCAAAGACTGTGGTTCGGTTTAGATCCACGTTTCCTGTAGCATAGCTCCAGTTATCTTCTTTATCGGTCTATCATCCGCCTCTTCTTCTAGGTGTGATTTGTGTGGTCTATTGTAGTTGATTTCTTTTAAATGAGAGCTCTTCTTCTTCTCAATCTTAGTTAGACATAAGAGAGAAGAATAGAGCAGAGGATTTTTGATAAACATTCTTGAGTTTCTTTTCATATTAAAACTATGTAATCACTTTCAGAAAGCAATGAATAAAGTTATGTTATTCTGATCTGTTAAGAGTTGTTTTCGGGAAGCCTGGTATCACTCATCGAAGGGGGCCCATTTGGTGAGTGTTCCTATGCGTTCGTTAAAATTAGTTTCCTTAGTAACGATAGAAGTTATTGTGTTGACTATTCCTGCAGCCAAGCCAGAATAGAGTAATAGTAACTTCTGTTTATCAACATTGAATTTGTCCAGTTTTGCTTTTACGAGTTTATGCAAAAGTCTTCATGTAGCCTTTTCATAGTTTCCATTCTTGTTTACCTTTTTCCGCATAATGTTAGTTGCTGCAGTAATGTAGAATAGCTATTGCAGGAACTTAGTGCATATATAACGCAGACCCATTTCAAGTACTACGTCCCTGGGTTGACAATCAAATGAACACTAGCTATGGAAATAGTGACTTTACCAAATGAATGTCCAAAATTCGGGTTGAGACCTCAATTAGAGTTATTATTCTTATTGTTGGGTTGAACATTTTTGGCGCCGTTGTCTGGGATGGTGTCAAACTAAGAACCTGTTATGGTTATTATCTTTTCAGTTTTCAGTTAATTGTTTTTCTTTTGGTATATCGGATTGTTCAAAAAATTCCATGAATCTACATGCATAGATGAAGAAGAGATGTTCTAGGTAGATTTCTGCCCAGTCATCTTAATCATGTAGAAAATAATTCCTCAGATATAAATCCTTTTGCTAAATTTTATCAAACCCCAGAGAATTTGAATCACCCTGAATCTGAATTCCCAGAAGGTAGTCTTCATTTCCTCTTTGGACCTCAAGAAGAAGAATTTCATATAGTAACAACCCCCACAAGTCCAATGCAAGGAAACCCACCTCTTGGTGGAAATAATCCACCACCACAACCAAACCCAACATTTGAATTCCCCATATCTGATCAACATGATAATGCCAATCTCAAGAACATTCCAGCTTCTTCCCTCCCTAAATTCTATGGATTGGTGACAGAGGACCCAAACACATTTCTGTTTGAGTTTGATGCTCTCGGTAGGAGTTTTGACTATACTACAGATGCCCATAGACTCAAAATTTTTCCCACCACCTTGAAGGAGTCATCCTTGAGATGGTTTATGAGGTTGGGGAGTAGCACAATCAATACATGGGATGAGATGAAACGATTGTTTCTTACAAAATACAAAGATTATTGTAGAGGCACTGATTGTCATGGGGATGATATCTTTAGAATGACACATAAAGAAGATGAGATTCTTGAAGATTATCTGGAGAGGTTTCTATTTAGTGTAAAAAAGTCCAAACATAGTACTCTCAATGAAGATACCGTCAAGTTGATATTTTTGAGGGGAATCAGTGATGAATGCACCGATTCTTTGGATCTTATGGGAGGAGGTGACATTACACAGCCCACTTGGGCTTAAATAGGAAAAATTTGTAAGAAGTATTCTAGATTTGCTTCTAAGAAGAACATGCGTTTCAAGCCAGGAGCACCATCATCAGCATCTGATACTGGAGTTTCTAGATTGGAACTTAGCCATTTATTGAAGGACTTTAAGAAGGACATTATAAATAATATGGCTACCCAGTTAGATACACTTGCAGCTAAGAAGAAGCATGAAGAATCTGATGCATTTCTTGCATAATTCTACCCTCATTGTCGATAGTGAAAGAAGGATTGCCAATGCAAAATGGTTGCAAATGTGGAAGTTCTTGACTTCAAGCCAATATAAGGTGAGGATGAGCAAGTCTTCTACATTGCTCAAAGAAGGCCAAATTTCCAAAGACAAGGTATGCCTCCGGATCCACTTTCTTTTTCTAGTTATAGTGGAAATTCTTATGTGCCAAATAATCAATGGCAACCACCTTATACTCATAATCTTGGTAATTATCAAAACGGGTATGGTTCTCAAGCCCAAGGGCAACATTTTGGTAATAAAATGCCACAATGGCAGCAACTACAAGGGAATTGGTATCCACCTCAAAGCCAAGGAAGTCAGTTTCAAGGGAATTGGCAACCTACTTCTCATTGGAGAGGGAGTCAACCATGGAATCCCCAATCTTTTGGTTATCAACAGCCTATTCAACCACAACCTCCTGCAATAATGCCTCCTCTTGCAGCCACTGCAGCCCCACCTAAGCCAACGCAGTTGCCTACTCAACCACTGCCAAATCCTAATATTAAACCTCAACAACAACAACAAGCTTATTCAACAGATTTTAATCAATACCCAGCCTATTCTCTATCTCTAAGTGATATTCACCTCCGATCTGGGACAACTCTGCCTAATCCATATCCTCCAGTTATCACTGAGGTACAAGAAGAACAAGAAATCTCTGATCCAATAGATGCAATACCTCAGAAGAGGATATTACCGCCATTTCCCCAGAGATTGCATGAAAAGGAAGTTCACACAGACCAAGAGCAAGGCTTTGATATTATAGATCAACTAAAGCATATTTGTGTTAAAATTCCATTGTTGCAAGCAATAAAAGATGTTCCCATATATGGTAAGGCATTGAGAGAAGCATGTCTAAAAAAACCTGACAGAAAGAAGAAGGATCCACAAACAATGCATGTTATGGGTCAACTAGCAGATATTATGTTAGGCAAGGTTGCAATTCCAAAATATTCTAATCCAGGTAGTTCTGTTGTAAGTATAGTCATTAATGGCAACCAGATAAGAAATGTTTTAATTGATTTAGGGGCAACCATTAATGTGATGACAAGAGAAGTAATGAACAAGCTTGAAATCAATAGTTTAAGGCCTACACCCACAGTTCTGCAACTTGCTGATAGCTCTACAACGAGACTTGATGGTATAATTGAAGATGTAGTGGTTATTTTGGATTCATGGGAATACCCTGCAAACTATATGATTCTATCTCCAAAGGCAACACTGGGAGGATATCTGGTGATTTTGGGAAGACCTTGGCTTGCCACAACTGATGCATATATTGGATGTAGATAAGGGGATATGACTATTTCAGAAGGGAATTCTACAAAAACATTAGCCTTGTATTCTCCTACACAACCCCAGCTTGATCAACAACAAGTCGTTTGGCCTATTTTGGGAGAAGAATCTGAGGGAGTTGACTCTATTAATCACCTTATGATGATTAATCAAGGGCCATTCATGCAATTACATGATGAAGACTCAATTGTTTATAAAATTTTGATAAATGAGTTGATACAAGAACAACAATTACAGGAGTTGGTTCCAAATATTGCAGGTTTGGACTTTCCTGCAGCCACTGATATATTGCATACTTTGTTGCCGCAGGAAGTATCTTCTTCTCATTTTTCTGATATGAACAAGATTGATCTTACTATCAAGACAAAAGTTGATTTGAATAAATGTTTGAATATCAATAGAGAACTTTCAGATACTCAAAAAGAGGCCCTTGTGGACTTGCTGAAATATCATAAAAATGCTTTTGCATGGGATTACAAGGATATGCATGGGATAGATCCAACAGTTTGCACCTACCGTATCTATATAAAAGGAGAGTGTTCCCCACTCAGACAACCTCAAAGAAGAATCAATCCTGCCTTAAAAGAGATAGTTAAAGAAGAATTGCAGAAGTTGTTAAAGGCCAGGTTTATCTATCCTATCTTTGATAGCCAATGGGTATCACCTTTGGTCATAGTCCCTAAGAAAGGAGGAAAATGGAGGGTATGTGTTGATTATAGAGCCCTGAACTTAGCAACAAGAGAGGATCATTTTCTATTACCATTTGTGGATCAGGTATTGGATTCCTTGGCTGGTAAGAGATACTTTTCATTCCTTGATGGATTCATTGGCTACAATCAGATTCAGATAGCCCCAGAGGATCAAGAGAGGACAACATTTACTTGTCCTTGGGGCACATATGCATATTCTATTCTTCCTTTTGGGTTATGTAATGCTCCATCAATTTTTCAAAGAGTAGTGATCAATATCTTTTCTGATGTTTTTCAAGACATCATGGAAATCTATATGGATGACTTTACAACTTATGGTTCTAAATTTGAACAAGCATTAGGGAACCTGAAAAAAGTTTTGCAGCGATGTGAGGACTATAGTTTGTCATTAAATAGTGAGAAATGCTTCATCATGATGTAGGAAGGAATAGTCGTTGGTCATCATATCTCTGTAAAAGGAATACAGGTGGATCCAACAAAGATTGAAGTCATTCAGAATATCAATGCCCCTGGGAAGCAAAAGGATGTAAGAAGTTTCCTTGGTCATGTTGGATACTATAGAAGGTTTATCAAAGATTTCAACAAAATTGCAAGTCCCTTATATTCACTGCTTACCAAGGATATAGAATTTAAATGGACCTCTGCATGCAATAAAGCTTTCTTGAAGCTTAAGCATGCCTTGACTCAAGCACTAGTTCTTAAAGGTCCAAATTGGTCTTTACCATTTCAAATCGATACCGATGCATCTGATTATGCAATAGGGGAAGTGTTAGGACAAAAGATTGATAAATTGGAAAATGCAATATATTATATTAGCAAAGAACTTACAGGGACCTGAGTTAAATTACACAGACACTGAAAAGGAAATGTTAGCTGTTATATATGCACTCAACAAATTCAGGCACTATATCACAGGATATCCCATATTTGTGCATACAGATCATATTGCAATAAGATATCTCATGAATAAGCCTTCAATAACTGGTAGATTGGCTCGCTGGTTATTGTTGATGCGGGAATTTGATATCATAATTGTTGATAAACCAGGGAAGTCTAATGTGGTTGCAAACTATCTTTCAAGACTTCAGTTACAAGAAGATTCTACAGTGATAGATGATGCTTTTCCAGATGAACATTTATTTCTTCTCCAAGCTCATACTCCCTGGTATGCTGATATTGCCAATTATTTAGTTGTTGCTAAAATGCCAATTCATTTCTTTCCTAAAGAGAGAAGATTGTTAGTTGAAAAATTTTTTAACTTCTCATGGATTGCTGATTGTTTGCTTTATACTGGGCCTGACCAAGTCATGAGAAGACGTGTGAGAGAAGATGAAACATATGATATCCTGCATGCATGTCAAGATGAGCCATGTGGAGGACATTTTGCTGCCAAAAGAACAACACTGAAAGTACTAAATACAGGATACTATTGGCCCACATTACACAAGGATGCAACACAATATACAAGGAAATGTGACAGATGCTAGTGTATGGGAAGACCTACAAAATCTGATGAAATTCCATTATATCCATAAATATCAGTAGCACCATTTGATAAATGGGGTTTAGATTTTGTTGGCCCAATTGATCCACCTTCTAATGGCAAATCCTACATTTTGGTATGTACAGACTATGTAACAAAATGGGTGGAAGCTCCTGCCATGACACATGCAAGAGATAATAAGGTGGCTGAGTTTCTTTATGAAGAGATATTTACAAGATATGGAGTACCAAGCGAGATTGTCTTAGACCAGGGACCTCAATATACTTCAACATTGATAACAACTTTGGTCAATGAATATAATATAAGGCACATGAAATCTACTCCATATCATCCATAAGCTAATGGACAGGTAGAAGTTACAAATAGGGAGCTTGAGGCTATTCTTACCAAAACAATATCTGTTCATAAGAAAGACTGGTCTCATAGGCTTTCAAAAGCAATTTGGGCATACTGAACAATTTGGAAAACGCCAATTGGTTTTACACCTTTTGAGATGGTTTATGGAAAAACAACAATGATGCCTATTGAATTTGAGCATAAAACTCTGAGGACAACTTTACAATTAAATATGACATTATCTGAAGAATAGAAAGAATGTATTTAGCAATTGAATACTCTAGATGAATGGAGGAAAATAGCTGTCCAACGGACATAACTGATTCAAAATTAGAGAGCAAAGTGGCATGATAAGTATATCAAAGAGAAGAAGTTCAAAGCAGGTGACTGGGCACTACTATATGATTCCAGATATAAAGATGCTATGGGGAAGCTACAAACCAGGTGGCTATGTCCATATGAGATAGAAGAAGTTTTCAATAATGGAGTTGTTCGTTTGACCACAATTGATCCTGTTCGGTTTAAGCTTTTGGTGAATGGTCACCAACTGCATCTGTATCATAAGACGACCACTAAAGAGGAGTTCCTACAACAATTTGACCAAAAGGATGAAACAAAAGTTCCTGCAGCAACTGACAAGGTTCTTGTAGCAATTGACAAGGATCCTACAACAACTGATCAACTTCCTACTACAGTTGAGAAAAGTAATAAAGGTAAGGTTCCTGCAACCACTGCAATGAACATGCTCGCCGCTTCATAATTCTTCAAGCATCATTTCGCAATAAATATTTCCATATCTTATGGGAATATTCTTCTTCGTAAATAAAATTCCATCCACGTCATTCCATCCCACTTTCTTATCTGTCACTTCACTTCATTCTGCCATCATTTTCGTACGACTGGAGGTATGTACATATTGTGTTTTGTTTTAAATACGCATTTATTATTTCATTATGATTATGCTTTTTTTAAAAAATCTGCTACAGTCCCCAAAATCTCGTCCGCTCATGTGGACACGTGCTAGGTTAAGTTGGGGGGGGGGTGTTTTATGGTTCGGTTTCCAAAGTTAGTGATTATCCGCCCTTTTTGGTATTTAGAATTGATTGCTTGCCATCATTGTTTAACAAGTTATTATTTCACACAAGGAAATAATAAATTCTGCCGCCAAAATTGAGATATGTATGGAATTTTCAATTTAGTAAGTCTATCGGATATTTTGGTCCTCTGTTTCTTAGCTGCAAAGTGTTCTATACTAGTAGAGTAAGAGATGGGTGGTGATCTAATCTGCCATGAGCCAACAGTTCATGAGGTGTTGCTACAGGATGCTCTTTGTGAGCATCATTTTAGACACCATGGTTGGCTGGATTACTTTTTGAAAATCAGAGACTTTAATGAAGAAATAGTTGCAGAATTTATGCATTCCTTCAATGAAGGAGAAGCTATGGTGAATGGTTTAAGGGTTATTTCTACGGAGCAGTGAATAGCAGAAGTAATAGGGTTACTGCAGGAAGGGGAACTATTTCCAGAATCAAAAGATGCAAGGAGCGCCAACGCAGAGTTCACAATTCCCACAGATGGACCTCTTATGGTGGACAAGCAAGGAACTAGAAGGGTTTCTTTGCCAACAGAGTGGCCTCAGGTAGCTTTGTATGTCATGAAATACATTACTTGTGAAGGGAGATATTCAAATCTACATTCACCTCATTTTAAATTACTTAGTCATTTACGACATGGCCGGAGGGTGAATGTCCCTAATTTTCTATACCACCTCATTTCTACAAGCGCTAAGGAGACACGAAAAAATGGAAATCGTTCTGTTAGCCATCATGGAATGGTTAAACTGCTTGTAGAAGGTTCCCTTAGAGATGTTCACAAACGGAATGTGGAGTATTTGAGGATATACTATAGTTTAGGGTTGAAGATGCCCCTGTTGAAGATGCTCCTGTTGTAGAGAATCGGTCAATTGAAGAAGGAAATGTTGCAGAACCCTCTTCCCCCGTAGTTGCTGCAGAGGATGATTTGCTTGTTGCTGAAGGAGCTGCGGTTAATGTGGAAGAGGAGATGGGTGAAGCAAATATGGAACAACCCTCTACCTCTCTTCAAAGAGAGTCACCAATTTCTAGGAGAAAAGGGAAGGAGTTGGAATGGAATGAAACAGATGAAGAACTCATAGTCCAGCCGTAGGCAACTCAAATTTCTCCTGTAGCCAGGAGACGTATGACAAAAAGAAAAAATCCTGCAGCAACTAAAACCATTCCTATAGCCACTCCAAAATTTTATGTGAGAAGAACATGAAGTAGGACCCAAAAGTCTCATCTAGCAGGTGATCCAAAAGAGGTTATTGCAGTGGAAACATCAAAAGAAGGAAGCCCTGCAGATATTGAAGTACAAGAAGAAGGAAGCTCTGCGGATGCTAAAATCCAGGTAGAAGTTGATGAAGATAGATTGTCAAATCTTGCTTTTGTGGCACAACAACTTAAGGAGGTTAATGAAGAAATTTCACAGCAGCCTAAAGAAACTGTTGAAGAAAATCCAGAGCAGTTTGAAGATAACGTTGGAGACACTTCACATCAGTTTGATTAAAATGTTGGAGAGATGCCAGCATAGATTGAGGAATTTATTGAAGAACTCCCATGGCCTAAGGTAACACCTATTAGACCTCCTTCATCCCTAAGCAGTTTGTCCATTGCTTTAACATTTTATAGACAATGGGAAATAGAGAGGGCTAGGTTGCAAGGGATTATTTATAAACAACAAAAAGAAATAGAAAAGAGGGATAAAAAAATTGAGGAATTAGAGGCTAAGGTTGAAACAATTGCTAGTATGGTCCCCGAATTGATGCAATGTAGGGCACCTCCAAGGGTTTATTCTGTGCACTTGAAGGAGCGGTATTTAAATTTCAAATTGAAATGCAACTATATATGCACTAAGTTCCTGCAATAGATATTGTGTATTACTGCGGCAACTAACATTATGCGGAAAAAGGTAAACAAGAATGGAAACTATGAAAAGGCTACATGAAGACTTCTACACAAACTCATAAAAACAATACTGGACAAATTCAATGTTGATAAATAGAAGTTACTGTTACTATGTTCTGGCTTGGGTGCAGGAACAATCAACACAAGAACTTCTACCGCTGCTAAGGAAAGAAAACTAATTTTAACAAATGCACATGATCACTCACCAAGTGGGCCCCCTTGGATGAGTGATACCAGGCTTCCCGAAAACAACTCTTAACATATCAGAATAACATAACTTTATTCATTGCTTTCTGAAAGTGATTACATAGTTTTAATATGAAAAGAAACTCAAGAATGTTTATAAAAAATCCTCTACTCTATTCTTCTCTCTTCTGTCTAACTAACATTGAGAAGAAGAAGAACTCTTTATTAAAAGAAATCAACTACAATAGACCACACAAATCACGCCCAAAAGAAGAGGTGGATGATAGACCGATAAAGAAGATAACCGGAGCTATGCTGCAGGAAACGTGGATCTAAACCGAACCACAGTCTTTGCATGCCGTGGCAGTATTTGCAAATTTAATGCCCATTGAAGTTAGACATTGGTAGCGTCGCTTGACTGCTCTGCTTATGTCATACCTTGCGCTTTGCTTAGGTCCTCTATAGTTTGATCTTCAGTTATCTCTTACGTATCTTTCCTTCGTCAAGCGCGATAGAGGAATATCCACCGCGACATCATTTATTACCTGCACTACAACATAAATAACATACAAGGACATACATACACATTTTATTTAATTAACACATCTATTAATTCACATATGATATTACCCTAAATAATCCGCATGGCAACAAGAATAAATCACATGGCTGCAGGAATAAATGGCGTGGCTACAGGAATAGACTGACAAAGATAAAGCATGATTTAATAAGTTCAAGCTTAACATATGGAATACATATAGTCAACTTCCAATACATCACTACTACTATCCAAACCAAAAGATAACAAAAAGTACTCAAGAGTTATGAGGATAAAAATATGACAAAGTCTCAACTCATCAGATAGGTTAGGCTACAAGAAATGGATTTTAATCAAGTGTTTAATTTGATTAATAGGATGATAGGGATATTAACTAAATTGTAGTCTAATTAATAGGCGAATAAATGATGATTAAATGAATAGAATTCATTTAATTATTTGTGCAAGTTTTAGGTGTCTACAGACAATATTCTTTGGTCCGAATATGCATTAGATAATAAGTTAGAGCATTGTTATGGGTCTCACTAGTGTGTGTGGAGATTCACATGTCATTACTTGCATCAGAAGATGTCTTTTGGTTGACTATTTGATAAGTTTAATTACCTACCTACACATTACATTTGATTGTGACTTTGGGGGATGAGTTAGCGTATGTGGATTGTTGGATTTATCTTGAAAGGATGTGTTATGATGTATTTGGGTCCCTTATTTCTCCTTGAGTGGACCACAATTTTTTTGGTCCAGGTGGCTTATTTTTTGCAATATTGTTTATTTTGATTTTGGTCAACCCTCAGTTTAAGTTTGTGATGATTTATCTTATATTTAAGGAATGTGGTTGTATGAGTTGTGTATGGAATGTGTGTGAATTGATGATAAGTGTATGCGAATGATATGCAAGCATATTTGAGTTTGTGAATGTGTGAATGCCAATTTTCAAAGAGCTTTGAAGGTGATATATTTAAGAAGATAGTGTGCAAAGACAATGACAAAGTTTAGAAATGTTTGTCATGATATTGGTCAGTTGATCCCGATGTTTAAGGACAAAATCATATTCAAGATATTCTTCTCATATTAATTTTGCTATTTCTTTTTGTTGTTGAATGAGAGTGGGTCCTTTAGCAAAATTTTTGTATTTTGCCTTGAAGTAGTGTGGCTCAGTTGTGCAATTCCATTTATATTTCTCTAAGGTAGTGTGCCTTAGCCTACAAGTCCTTAAAGTGATGTTGCTCCTTGGAAATGACCCTAAAACATTGTAATCATTCATGTTTATATGGTGAGTTAGATTCTCAATATGGTTTTCCCCTGTTTGGGTTTTCCACATAAATTGGGTGTTCTTGTGTTGATGATTGATGCGTTTTTAGTATTATTGTTGAATGGTTGAATGATGTTTATAATTTATTTGTTTTGAAGTTCTAGACTAATTCACCTCCCCTCTCAATCCTGTTGTGGGTTCAGCATGTAATAGAAAAAGGAAGGAAATGTTTAGTGAAGAATTTGAGAGTTTCACAAAATTGACAATAGAAAATGAGTTATAGGGAAAAAGTGAAAATGATACTATTTTTCTCAAAATTGCCCCTTTTGATTATAAATTGTCATTTTTTTAGTTTGGGAATCTCACTAGTGTTCTTGGGATTGCCTTGGTATTTTTGTGATCACTTATACTCATGCATATTTCCCCTTCGTAAAGTAAATGATATTCAATAGGGAAGAATGCCAAATTTGAATAGTAGGATCCTATTAGACTCTAAATTTCATTTTGAATGGGCAAGGAATCTTCTAAAATTGTAACAACGAATTTAACTCCTAGAAATCATAAACAGAAGGTTAAATTTTGATATATGACCAAGTCAAATGTGAAAGTCAAAACAGTTGGACTCTAAGATGAGCCAGGACACATACAAATGACTCACAATAATAAAATATGATTCTTGAAAGCATCACAACCTATGGTAAGGCCACCCAAAATCACACTTTCAAAATTTGGGGCAAAATGCATCATTCACAAGTGTATAATACTTTCTAAGAATACTACTAGAGAAGCTAAGGATTGAGCATAAATCAAAATCTCCAAGAGGTGGCTAAATATACCTAAAATAATTGAATCCATCTTAATTAAGATATTACATTCAATAAATCTATACATATTATGTTACTTTTGAAGTTCAAGTGAAATTGTGCCTAAATATAACATTTTCATGAAGCTATTAAATGGTCCCTAAATATCTTCTTGTGTCATCTATTTATTTATTGAAAAAAGATATACCTTGAGTGAATCGATGGGCATTATGTCCTTATAATCATTCTATCTCTAATGCTACATTTTCTACTTGTGATAGTGAAAGGAATGATTGCAACTTCCCTCTTAATGAATCTAGGTCACTACTTTACCCTAGTTAATGAACCCAAGAAATGAACCATTAGTTTAGTCTTCCACTATTTATTGTTTTATAAGTTTTTTTTTGTGTTGAAAATTAGGGCTTCACCACTTGGATTGATAAAGCTACTAATTTTTCTTGGGACTACACCTTACATTAAGGAGGGAATTGAATTAAATTGATTCAATCCTAAAAGAGGTTGAATACAGATCAAATTAATCCTCCTTGTTTGAGCTGAAATTGAATCTAAATTAAGATTGAATTGCAATGCTCGATCTAGGACAAACAATGGGGAATTGACATAAAATAACAATAACAAAATGTTTTAGATATCATGCAAGGTTGTAAACTTAGATCTAAGGATGGGAAATAGATGAAAATTTGTGATAGAAAATTTAGGAAGAATTGTTCGGACTAGGGGGAGTAGGTCATCCTAGTCCTCCAAATATTGGGGGCAATCAAACTTGATGTTTTCAAGATTAGGATGACACACAAAATCCACTGTTAGAAGATCATAGTTTTTTTAGAGGATCGAGGGGAGTCGATCATCCTAGTCCTCCGCTTTTCTCACCTTGAAAATCCAAGTCTGATTGTTATCATCTACTCAGTCAGATTCCTTGCTTGTCGCTCTTAGGATAATTCCTTTCACATTGAATGAAATAAATAGGTTTGTTGATGGGGGTTTTCCTTAGGTCAAACCCCAGTTTAGGAATTGAACTTGAAATTGAAATGGAACTGAAGTAGAATGCTTTCCTTTTGAGGGAAAGACTAGATCTGATATGAAAATGCTTGAAATTGAATTTGATACCTTGATGAAGCTTGCTTGAATCCTCACACAAGGGTTTAGGAGATCATGTAGAATGTCTTCATAGATTGTTGATAGTGAATGCTTGAACTTGAATACTTGAACTTGACTTCTCCTTCAATGCTTGCTAAATAATTGATTGCTTGCTCACTTAGGCTTGAATTGATTTTGTAATTGAGAGCTCACTTATGATTTTTTAGTTGTTCTCTTCTAGTTACCAAATGAGGGGGGTAGGATTCCTTTTATAGCTAACCATACATTAAATCTTTGAATTTTTGGAGCAGGCCGACACAGAGCCAAATTTCCCACCCACATGAAGCAATTGTTGTGAGGTCCTATTTTGGGTCTTGATTGGGAGGACCAAGGAGACTAGGGTGTCCTAGTCCTGTCAATCAGAACTCAAAATTGGACAAAGACTGGACATTGAGTTGAAAATGTTGATTTCAAGAGGTTTTGAGCAACATCACAGCAAATATTGAGCACTAAGATTTGAAATTCCAAGGTGAGGTCTACGTGAGGACAAAATTGTATAAGGATACAATTTATATTTAAAAGATCATTAGCTTGTTTGTTCTCTAGTAATGTCTTGATATAAAATTTGGGGCATTACAATATTGCTACGTTAGTCATTTACAATTTATAATTTACAATTTACAATTAAAGTATCTCGATTGAGGTAAGTGTGAAATCATTAGAGATAGCACATTCACATGTATTAGTTTTAGACATTATCATTAAAGTAATAAATCAATCAAAAGTGAGCATGTGTGAAGTTTGTAGAGTTGTGATGGGAAAAATGGGCTTTATGTTGGCTATTTCTTACAACTTTATTTATTTTTTTAGTTTCAATGCAGCTATTCTCTTAAGGTATTTTAATTTTTTTGTTGTGGTATACTATTAATGGCATGTTGTAGAGGCTCTTGTAACCCATTCAAACATGAAAAGTTTAAAGACCATAGATTTAAGAAGAAAAAAAAATGTTGTAGTGTTGAGAAGATAAAGGTCATCAAAGATATCTTTGGCCTTTGGCTATAGTAGCATTGAGAAATTAAAGGCCATCAATGGTATCCTTGGACTTTAGGGGATAGAGGATGATGTTATGGTTCACTCAAGGGATATTGTAATGAAGGATTTCTTAAAGAATCTCAAAGTGGTTGTGATTGATACAATGATAAGAGAAACTTTGTTGTATCTTACTACTTTGGAGGGGGATATTTTGTAGGATGAAAATTTGGGAGTACATACAAACTCTCTAGTTGTTAAGGTTGATACCAAGGAACCAATGGGTGGTTCAAAGATAGATAATATAACTCAATGGGCAAGATAGTCTAGGTAGTAATGGTGGATATACATTAAAAAAATTCTACAAAAAACATTTGTATGGTCATGAAACATATGGCAATCTCTCAACATAAAGGCATAATGGAGTTCACTAGTGGTTATATAATGCAACTTTTTGGATAATGATAGATTGGTTAAGGCAATCTGGTTCATAGAGATAATAAATGGGTTTGATAATGCAATTTGGTTGATTGTTCGTTTAGTGGAGTTGGTTGTTGCTTCTAGAAATGGAGTATATGATTGAGTAATAGATGGTTGAGAATGCTTCCCTCTCTTGGTATGGTTCATGGGGAGATTCATAGATGGCTTGATTTGGTTTTCAATGTTCTGCTATAGTCTTGGGTATGTGGTTGTGAAGTTGATATGTAATATTAGTAGGGTGGCCTGATAGTGGATTCACCTTGATGCTCTGCAAAAATACCCAAAGGTTAGAATGGAACCTATGGTCATATAACACACAAAAACACACAAGAAATCGTTAGTGTTATTCAACCAAGAGCTAATCTAAGCAGACATATCAAAAGAGATACTAAGATCATGCTAACATATCTAACAAATGACACAAATATAAGAAGGCATCTCCAAATGCCTCTTAACATGTTCTTAGCTCCTTCTCCTTTGTTCCTCCCCTCTCCAAGTTCCAAAATAGTGTAGCTCTCAACAACTTTTTGCACTATGGATGCTTATGGAGATTCAAGATTGTAGATGATCTCATCTTATGCTATGCAAGTGTAAAACAAACTAATTAAACATATTATGAAAAAGAACTAAGATTTATTTTAGTCCAAGATAACAATATATTAGTGATTTATGCTAAATGCTCTCTAAAATTCACTATAGATTAAATGCATACAAGTTTTTCAGGATTATGGCTAAGAATGCTAAATGCTTGAGGATTTGAAAATGAGGAATGTGAGCTCTATTTATAGGTAAAATGGAGCAATGGATGGTTGAGATTGAGTAATCTCAACAAGGGTCAGGATTGAATGAAATTCAATCCATGTGAGGGCTTTCAACCCAATCCCAAGATGACAAGTGTCAATGTGAGATAGGTTGAGAGGAGAGGGAATAAGCATTAATTGCTTGACATGACCTGAGAGTTAACTTGGGGGTTAAGGTCAAGGTTGGGTTGAGTGAATAAATTCTTTATTCAAAGAATAAAGCTTTTATCCAATGGATAAACTCTTGTGCAAAGGCAAAAGGGATAACCATGGTCAAAGCAATAAATGCTTGAGGAGACACATGAGTGCAAGTTGAAATAACCATAAATGATTATGTAAGAGCCATTAATGGTCATGCAAGAGCCATTAGTGGTTTGGAAGACTTTGGAGGTTAAATTGTTGAACACACAAAGCATTAAATGCTTTTCAAAGACTTTGAATTCTTTGAGAAGTGACTCCAAGTTTGTTTAGGAATGTGACAATAATTAGGGGATGGATTAGGCTAATTAGGAAGGGGTTAGAAGACTCTAGAAGGGGATTAGATTTGCAAGTGGGTTTGGTGGGTGAGGGAAAATAGGATTTTTATTTAAAATAAATTTCATTTATTTCAATAAATGTGTGCAAGTTGCATTTGTAGGAAAATGCAAGTTGGGGGATAAATAATTTAAATAAATGTTTGATTTAATTTATTTAAAAGAGGAATAGGGGATTAAATGAAACAAATATGATTTATTCATTTAATTGATTGTGAATTTGGTTGAATGAATTAATTAAAATAAATCGAATAATTTATTTAATTAATAGGAAAATGTTTTGAAGATGAATTAATTAAATATTTAATTTAATTAACTGATGGCTAGTGGATTTTTAATCAAATAAATAGGAAATATTCATTTAATTAAATGGACAGATTTATGTGACTACATTTGCCCCTCTTTGAGACGGTGCGTTTTATCGCGTCGTTTGAAAGAAAGAAAAATAGATGTGAAGAAATTCCCCATAAAATGTAAATTTAATGGGTGGTATGCCCCCTCGAGAGATGGGCCAATTTTTTTTGAAAAATCGGGCGATCTCTCGAAAAAGAATGAAAATTGGCAGGGTGATAGAAGAGAAGAAGTTAGCAATACGGGTGAAAAATAGAAGAAATCGGAGGTAAAATGGAGAAATGGGAGGCTCAAGAAGTTCACGGGGACCACGGCGGTGAGCGGGGGAAAGTTATGGTGATGGCGAAGGGTTTATATGGGGAGAAAGGGGTGAAAACAAGGTCATTCGTTATTGCGACTAGTGTGAATTTAGAGCTCTAAGATTGACATTTTGGAGGAGCAAGCAACAGTCCAGATGCTGGTACCCATTGCAGAGCACCGTTTCGAGCGAGTCCGTCGATTTCAGCAGCCAGACGACTACGGACCAGCGGTACGCAAATTTAAAATTTTGAATTTTATGCATTTTTGTCATTTTTTTGCTGAGTCCAAGTTGAGTCAAGACAATAGTGTTGAAACTATGTTTTGGCGCTTTTGTCCAATTAACTAGCCCTTTTGTGTCGCAATGGTGCTATTGGGATGTTGTTTGAGCACGTTTGTCAAGATGAACGCTTTTGTATGTGTGTTTAAGCTCTATTGTTTGTTTAGCGCTATTGAGGGGTCAATTGAACGCTTTTGTCTTTAAGTAGCGCTATTGCATAGGTCTTGTAGCGCTTTTGAAATTTGAGCGCTTTTGTAGGGTTGATTAAGCACTTTTGTTAGGGGTTTAGCGCTATTGTGAGGGTTTAGCGCTATTGTTTACAAGATAGCGCTTTTGTTTAGGAAAATAGATGCCCCAGTTTGTGTGAACAAAAATCTCCCGATGTCAATGATGGATGGATAGGGATGTGAAGTGAGAGTTGTTTTGAACCATAGCAACCCTGATGAGACTTAGGTCATTATGATAAATGCCTGTTGAAGTTTAGGTGTGCCATGATTGCTTACCTATTGAGACCCGAAGATACTTGATCAGAGTATCTGTTGATAGTCTAGGTTTAAACTTAAGAAAGTTTGAAAACAAAACAACTGATGATGATTGATTGATGCCCGTGTGCCAGAGGATCTACGCGTGTTATAGTTGTGCGAGAGACATCTTGCGCCACAGGGGTTACGTGATCGGCTGACAGAGGCCGAGATTGATTGCACTGCAGTGACTGAGCTGTATGATGTGATGCATATGCCCATGATTCAGATGAATCATAGTTTGATTACAGCCTTGGCAGAGCACTGACACAGTGAGACATGCACGTTTCACCTAGCATAGGGGGAGATGATGGTGACATTGGAGGATGTGTGGCGCATCCTTCATATTCCCATTTGAGGTGACCTAGTTACATATGACAGATCATGGGGGACTTTAGCGGTGCAGCGATTCTTCAATGAGGACGTGTTCATTGATGACGACTCCATAGCCTAGGAGGACATCGCGGTGTTGTACGAGCCATTACTAGTAGTTTTGTTTGGGATCGTGGGAGGGCTACTATGTCTTGATAGGCGATTGCATGGTCTGGCTGTTGGGTGGGGATAGGTGATAGAGAAGATGATGATAGAGGGTACCCAATTTGCCTGGGGACCGTGTGTGTTAGCGCACATGTATCAGGAGATTCATGAGGTAGTGCACCGTGGGAGAGGCTCCTTGGCAGTGGGAGTGACGTTGCTACACATTTGGGCATGGGAGCACTTACCAGTGACGCGACCAGTGAGTCTGAGATTTTGGGCTGTTGATCAGCCCTATATGTTCATGTACAACGGCATGATGAGTCAGCACCACCTGGGGAAGTTAGAGTGGTGGCAGCGGGCGCTAGATGATCTTGATGCAGTGATCTGGAGACCCTATATGAAGTGTGAGCTTTGGGAGGATGATGCGGAGGCCTTGTCATATGTATTTATGACCCAATTCCTCATTGGGAGGACATCCTATGATGTAGAGAGACAGGTGCCAGGCAGAGTTATGAGGCAGTTTGGATGGCAGCAGGGATTACCTAGGGGATCAGAAGAGTAGGCTAGAGTGGTCTGAGAGAGATATGCATGGGGCTAGTACTTCCATATGATCAGGCATTGGTGGAGTTCCGGATGCTTCAGGCGAGGCCATGGGATATACGGCCGAGGATGGTGGATGTAGGGGTATCAGAGGAGTATACGCAGTGTATGGCGGCTCACTCGATTCCTCAGATATCAGATCTAGCTGAGCCAATTCCTGATTTTGAGGAGGAGAGGGGACGGAGACGGAGGAGGGGAGGAGGTCGAGGATCGATGATAGGGGGACGAGGGAGGGGGGATGGTGGTGATGGAGGAGATGGTGGAGGAGGAGGAGGAGATGGTGGAGGAGGTGGTTTAGGTGGTCGGGTCCAGTGGAGAGGGAGAGGTGGATTACCACTACGGATATCACAGGGACCGTTGGTGCTGGGTAGAGTCAGATTAGGTGGCCAAGGTATGGAGAGGGAGATGCTAATGGACAGAGGGGAGGGAGCCATTGGAGAGGCACCTATGGAGAAAGGGGAGGGAGCGACATGGGGTGGTGATCCTCGGGAGCATATGCTAGCACATTTGCATACTTGATTGACAACAACCGAGACACGGGTGGAGGATCTAGAGGCGGAGGTTGCAGTGAGAGATGTGCAGCTATTTGCATGAGAGTCAGAGCTGACTGTAGTGCTGCGGGAGAGAGATTAGGCCGTTGACAGGGTGGTCCAGTTGCAGGAGAGAGTGAGGGTTTTGGAGGGAGTACAGGGACAGGGGTCGTCTGTGGAGGCATTGGCGAGGGAGGTACGGAGAGCAGGTAGAGAGGTTGATTATTTCTGGGGTCTATATGAGCAGGTGGTGCCAGCTAGTCAGTGAGCACTGAGCTATTCACAGATGTGACAGGCCAAATCAGAGTGATCTCAGAGGATGCAGAGCAGTGGGGGTGTGGTGGGTCCATGATGGAGAGAGGTGTCAGGTGGTGTAGGAGCTAGTGGGGGTTTGATGGGGCCTCCACGGAGAGATAAATTAGATGGTGCAGGGACTAGTGGTGGAGCAGGTGGTGATGGTGGTGCAGCATCTGGTCAGAGTGGCATCTGAGAGAGCATTTTGTATGCATGTATTTTATCATTGTTATTTTTGGACTATATCTTGGATGGCTCTTGGTAGCCGATTTTTGTAACTTCATTGTACTCTGATACATGAGATGATATATATGAAGAGATCCCATATTTTGATGATATGCATTTGATATGTATGGATATTATGCAGGATGGTGATTTTATGAGTTTATGCTTAGATGGATACATGTATATGTATGCATTTATGAGATGATTCCTATATGCATGTTTTATGATGATTTATGATGTTGGATACTGACATATGAATGTAGGTTTATACATGTGTGCATGTTTTGGTTGATGTATTGCTTTATGTATGTAATGCCATGATGATGATGTATGCTTATGATGATATGGACAAGATCTTGTGCTTCATGTTGATATAATGAGGAGATAATGATATGCAATGATGTTAATGCAATGTTTTGAAGGAATGATTCTATGTATGTAGATGCATCTAGATGGTGTTTTGGATTAATGTAATATGGATAAACAAATGTAAAGTACAAATGTTTATATGATGATGTCTAAATGAATGCATACGTATAATGTAAATATAAAATGGTATGAATCAATGTTTGAGACAAATGGTTTTATGATTCTAAATGTCCTAAATATGATTAAGTAAAAATGATAATGTGATGATAATGCAACTTATGGTTTAATAACTGCACCGTAATGCAATTAAAAAAGGATAATGAATGCAATGTAAATGAATCTTACAATGAGCATAATGAGACACTTAATAATGGATGAATGAATGCACTTTTTAACTAATGAATACATAAATGAATGTATGCAACGATAAAAGGATAATAAAGGATGATAATATGATAATGGATAACTGACACTAAATGTATGTATAATAAATGGCTAATACAACCAAGGACAATTGGTTTATATGAATGAATCTAAACATCAAGATTTATGCAATGATGAAATGATATAAGAAGACTAATGTTTAATAAATAAATGATAATGAACTTATATGCATTTTAAATAACTAAAATGATATGAAATGCTCTTAATGCAAAATGCAACTAAATATAATGATGATGATATGATTATGATGAATGCAAGGTATTTGAGACTTTGCATGATGCATTGATGATGTATCAGAGTACTTGGTCGCGATTGTATCCAAGACCAACTCAATTGTCGCAGAACTGCGTATTTTAACCTTGTTCACATTTGCATACAAATCATACATATGAATGAGTGAATGGATGGGCGATATGCAACAAAATGCAACATATAAATAGATGAGATGAAATGGCGATCCATAGTGCTTTATTTTTCATCATCGAGCTTTAAAATGTTGTATGAAAATACAAGCATCTTGACATAATGATTCAAGATGACCAGAGTATTTCTTACATGGATTTGATATAACAAGTTAATACAAACAACTTGATATAATGGGTCAAGTTGACTAGAGTATTGCTTGTGGAACAGACAAGGATTATCTCCGTTCATGCATGACTTGGATCGTCCTCCTTGATCTTGGGCTGATCATATCCCGAGACAAGTTCACACCTTAATAAGAGACAAAAAACCTTTATCCAAATTGGATGAGGAGGAACCAAAGAAGGAGCATTGATCTTGCAATCAAAACAGTATACACATAAAGAATAAAGAATATGGATCCTTGGTAATGGTTCATGCTCATATGGTCGAGGTATACGCTGTAGTCAGCAAGCCATAATGATCTATGACTGCATTTTGCATAAGATCATGTAGCTTAGTGAACTTCCCACGTAGACACCATTAGGACATGCCCCAAAACTTCATTGGAATAAAGCGCCAAAGATACACAAACAATGTTGTAAGATCCTGATATAAATAACCCACAAATCAACCAAGTATTTGATAGCTTAAACAAAAATTTTTTGTCAAAGAAAATGTCATCTTGTCTTTGTTTTGGTAAGGAAGGATGCATCCTTGTTGAAGACAGTTTGATTGTTGACGTTGATTGTTTGGTCGATTGATAAGTGGTAATTTATTTGGTGTATGTCGCAATGTTGTTTGGTATCTGCTTTGAAGAATATATGTATAGGGTGTTGCCATGTTTTTGATTGATTTTCGATGTTTTATCATGTTTTTGGATTTTGTGATTGTTTTCAAATGTTTTTGGTATTTTGGAGAGACAGTTTTGAGTGTTTTTGGATTTTGTGAGATAGTTTTGAATGTTTTTGGATTTTGTGAGATAGTTTTAAATGAAGAACCAATGAATCACAAGTAATGCAGAATCCACTTCCATCAAAAGGTTAAGGGCATTGCTCCCAGTTTAGACATGATTATGAAAAAGCGGGATGCAAGACGCATGAAGTACTGTTTTTGATTGCAGATCAATAACAAGCCCTGGTGTGGGTGGATGGATGTGTGTATGTAGTGGATGTGATCGCAACAAGTCTAAAAGACAATGGAGCCATAGCCATTACGAGTGGCGCCTGTTTGCTAGGTTTTCACCATCGTACTTACCCAAGGTGCCATCGGAGTGGTTGTTCACCGTTTGGATGCATGATTTTTCTTTACTATTTTGATGTTTTTATATTTTCTCAGGTCATTTATTTGGATGTTTTTGATATTTTTGCTAGTATATATGGGAGCCTGATGCTCTGTGCAGGTTATGTATAAAACCATTTGAGGTGGATGTTGTTGATCGGATCTGCTAGCGGTTCTCCTTCTGAAGTAGCCAACTGATATGCCCTGGACCCAAATACATTAGTGACAACATATGGACCCAGCCAATTTGATTCAAAATTTCCTTGATGTTCTCGGTTGGGTTGGTTATGAGGATTTTCTCGAAGAACAAGATCACCTACCTCGAATGTATGAGGTCTAACTCGATGATTATAGCTTCTGCTCATGCGCTACTGATAGGCCTTGAGGTGATTGTATGTAGCTTGTTGTTTTTCATCAAGTAGCTCTAAGTCTTGGAGACGGGATACTCTGTATGCTTCATCATCGATGAGATTATGCAAGGAAACCTGTAGTGATGGTATCTCGACCTCAATAGGTAAAATAGCTTCTGCACCATAGACCAATGAGTAGGGAGTTGCGCCTGTAGGGGTTCGAATGCTAGTTCGATATGCCCATAGTGCTGGATTCAATTGAACGTGCCAATCACGATCGACATCATTGACTGTCTTCTTTAGGATTCTTAATATGTTCTTTTTTGACGCTTCGACCTCACCATTGCCTTGTGGGTAATAGGGAGTGGAAAAGCGGTGTTGGATGTGAAATTTCTCACAGAGTTCACAGACATCCTAATTTTTGAAAGGAAGACCGTTATCTGTGATGATGGACATGGGTACACCATACCGACAGATGATGTAATTGAGGATGAATGAGGCGATCTGTTTGCCAGTAACTTGGGTAAGCGGAACAACTTCGATCCACTTTGTGAAGTATTCGGTGGTGGTAATAATGAATTTGTGGCCATTGGATGAAGATGGATGGATTTTACCCACAAGGTGAAGGCCCCATTGACAAAAGGGCCATGGTTTGTGATTGGTTGCAGTTCCTATGTGGGTGCATGTATCAGGTCTCCATGAACTTGGCATTTCTTGCACTTTTTGACAAAGTAGTAGGAGTCTTTTTCCATGGATGGCCAATAGTATCCAGTGCGTAGGAGTTTCTTGGCTAGTGACGGACCACTTGCATGAGTTCCACAAATTCCTTCATGTACCTCTTCCAAGGCCTTTGTTATCTCATCCTGTTCCAGACATCGAAGGAGAGTACCATCAAGACTGCATCCGTATAGGGTTTCGACAATAATGGTATATCGAGCAGTTTGGCGAATGAAGGTTTTACGTTGGTTATTCGATTGGTTAGGAGGAAGGGTGTGATCGTGGAGATAGGTGTAGAACTCACCGTACCATAGGGATTCGGAACCGATTAGGCGACATATCATCTCGGATTTGGGGATATCATAAGCGGGGATCCAATGCTGTTCTACCAAGAACTCGTAGCGTGTTGAATTTTGTGGAAGATCTAAGAAAGATGCAATGGTAGCCATCGTGTCAACGGCTCGATTCTGATCTCTTGGTATCTACTCAAAGGTGATAGTAGTAAATGATGCCTTTAATTTGTCAACCATTTGTTTGTATGGCATGAGTTTGTCATCCTTGGTTTGATATTCATCTGTTGCTTGTTGAATGACCAGTTGGGAGTCGCCATATACTTGTAGTTCTTGTAATTTCCATTGTACAGCTAGCCTGAGTCCTGTGATCAAGGCCTCATACTCTGCTATGTAGTTTGTGCATGGAAATGTGAGCCTGTAAGACTTCAGGATGATGTCACCTTGAGGTGTGATAAACATAATGCCTGCCCCCGAGCCATGCCTAGTGTACAAACCATCAAAGTATAGTTTCCATGGTTGTGCTGTTGTGATCATGAATATCTCTTCATCTGAAAAATTGGAAATGAGAGGATGATCGCCTATGAGTGGTGCATCGGCCAACTGATCTGCAATAGCTTGTCCTTTGATAGCTTTACGATCCGCATACTCGATGTCAAATTCGCTTAGAATCATCACCCATTTGGCCAAGCGGTTTGTCAATGCTACTTTACTGAGTAAGTATTTGAATGGATCAATCTTTGCAATGAGCTGTACCTTGCATGTTAACAAATAGTGCCTCAGTTTAGTTGCTGCTAAGATTACTGCTAGGCAAGCTCGCTCAATAGGTGTGTAATTGAGTTCATAGCCAACTAGTGTGCGAGAGATGTAGTAAACAATGCACTCTTTCCCTTCTGCATTATGTTGTGCTAGTAGTACACCCGATGTTGTACTTGTTGCTGAGATATAGAGTAACAAAGGTCTACTTGGATCTAGTGGGATCAACAATGGTGTATTCATGAGATAATCTTTAAGCATCTGGAATGCTTGCTGGCATCTGACATCCCATTGAAAGTGGATGTTTTTGTGTAGCAGATATGTAAAGGGGTGACACTTATCTTCCAGTTGTGCAATGAATCTTTGGATGGATTGTAGCCGTCCTTGTAATGTCCTTAGCTGACTAATGTTCTTTGGTGGTGGCATGTCTATGATTGCTTTGACCTTTGTTGGATCGACCTCAATACCTTTGCTTGAGACAATGTATCCTAGAAGCTTCCCTGAGGTTAATCCAAAGACACATTTCTTTGGGTTGAGTCAAACATGATATTGTTCCAGTCTATCAAAGATTTTATCTAATATGTCGAGATGACCTTCTCTGGTGAGTGATTTTGCTAGTAAGTCATCAACATAATCTTCCATCATAGTATGCATCATGTCATGGAAGATGGTGGTCATTGCTCATTGATAGGTCGCTCTTGCATTATTTAGACCGAAAGGTATTAGATTCCAACAGTATGTGCCCCATGGACATGTGAAGGCTGTCTTATGTTGATCCTCTGGTACGATATTTATCTGATTGTATCCTGAAAAGCCATCCATGAGTGAAAGCATGACATGTCCTGCTGTTAGGTCCACTATGATGTCGATGTTTGGTAGGGGGAAGTCATCCTTAGGACATGCCTTATTTAGATCTCTAAAGTCAGTACAAATAGGAATGCCCCCATTTGGTTTGCCGACAGAACAATATTGGATATCCAATCTGCATAATGAAACCAACATCTAGGAGTTTCTTGAGTTCTGCTTTGACTAGTACTGCAATCTGAGGATGCATCTTGCGAAGCTTCTGCTTGACAGGCTTGGCTCCTTTTGCTACTGTGAGGTGATGCATGACTAAATTAGGATCAAGACTAGGCATGTCTGCATATGAGCATGCAAAGTTGATCTAACATTTTTGAAAGAACTCTACAAACTTAGGCTGTTCCTCTAGAGTTAGAAGAGATGCCAAATGTATGTGGTGAAGAATTTTAGGAGTCCTCACGTTGTATTCTTTTGTTTCCTCAATGAGAATTGTTGATCGTTCCCATTGTGTGCTACAGGGAAGGATGTCAAACCTTTCATCCTCAAGCGCCTCAGAGAGGTTTTCACCATTGGATATGCTCTTTCTTTTTACTTTTGTTGAATCAAACAGTGCCACGGTGTGGTTTTCACTGGAAGATCCATGTTTTATTGTTATATTTTTGTAGCTGAAAGGTTTGGCATCCACCCCAAAGTATGCTGCGCTATTAAGTTCTTGGCAAATCCAGCTTTGTGATCCCCGCTTGGTATGTTATCCCATAGTTCCAAAAAGTCAATGAGTGCCTCATCGTTTTGGAAATGGTCAAGACATGGGGGATTAGGTGGGTTCCATTCGATGAGTTCAAGATGGATAATGGGCATTACCTCATCGATTAGGTTAAGTTTGTTAGATGTGTCAGTGAGGGTTAAGACGTTGTGGTGAAGGTCATTGATTGTACTCTCCCTGTCAGAATCAGGCGTAGGATGTGACGTAGGGTCTGCGGAAGAAGTTTCCAGCTCAGGAACCCAAGAGGTCTTTATTTGTGCTTCTCCGTAAACAAGGATGTCTTTGCGAGGTGGAGGTAGTGATGTGTATTCCTCATCTGAAGTATTAAGCTGGATGGAATCAAATTCCCATTCATGTGAGTCGGTCTTTGAATCACTTTCCAGTATCCGATTACTATACCATACTGGGATATCCTTTGTGTTAAACACTGCAGGTGTGATCGGTTGATGTACCTTTGTAGATGAAATGATTGGTGCTGCAGGAAGGATGATACGGATCAATGAATCCAATACGGGGACTATCAGTAGTGTTGACTCTGTTGCTTCTGCTGGAACTGCTGATGTTGTAGATACTGCTGCTAGTTCTGATATTGTTGTTGCTGCTAATGGTGCTCTTGATATTATTGCTGCTGCTGATGGGATCACTGGTTGGATTAGTGGGATGATTGGTGTTGTAGATGGTTGTATTGGGATTTTGAGCCTCAGTGGGGCAGTTGTGATGGTGTTTGATGCTGCTTTTATAATAAAAGGTGTCCTCTTTGCAATAGGCTGATATAATGGTTGTAGTCACATAAATCTGTCCACTTAATTAAATGAATATTTAATATTTATTTGATTATTTAACCATCAATTAATAAATAATTAAATTAATATATTAAATTAATTCATCTTAACCCTCTTCTCCTATTAATTAAATAAATTATTCAATTTATTTGATTTAATTCACTTAACAAATTCAGACAATTAATTAAATAAATAAATCATATTTATTTAATTAAATATTCTCTCACATTTAAATAAATTAATATTTATTTAAATCCCCCAAAATCCCACCTCTCAAATTTAAATAAATTAACATTTATTTAAATCACCTTTATCCTCTACCCATTTGCATTTTCCTACAAATGCAAGTTGCACAATTATTTTAAATAAATTATTTATTTAAATCACCTTTATCCTCCACCCACTTGTATTTTCCTACAAAATCAAGTTGCACAACTATTTTAAATAAATCATTTATTTAAATCACCTTTATCCTCCACCCACTTGCATTTTCCTACAAATGCAAGTTGCACAACTATTTTAAATAAATTATTTATTTAAAATCCTATTTATCCTCACCCACTTGAAACCTTTAATGGTTTCCCTTAAAGTCTTCAAACTGAATGGCTTCCTTCTAGAGTCTTCTCAAACCTTTAATGGTTTCCCTTAAAGTCTTCAAACTTAATGGTTTCCCTTAAAGTCTTCTTAAGACTTTAATGGTTTCCCTTAAAGTCTTCAAATTTAATGGCTTCCTTCTAGAGTCTTCTCAAACCTTTAATGGTTTCCCTTAAAGTCTTCAAGCATTTAATGCTTTATCTTCCTTTTTCTCATTTAAATAAATTAATATTTATTTGAATATTTACCCAAATGCAAATTACACCATTTAATTGAAATAAATGATTTTATTTTAATTGAAAATACCAAAATTCCTCCCACTTGCATTTTCCTACAAAATCCACTTGCATGCCTAAACCCCTTCTAGATTCTTCTAAACCCTTCCTAATTAACCTAATCCATCCCCTAAATATTGTCACATTCCTAAGCAAATTGGAGTCACTTCTCAAAGACTCCAAAGTCTTTGAAAAACAATTAATGCTTTGTGTGTTCAACAAATTAACCTCTAAAGTCTTCCAAACCACTTATGGCTCTTACATGACCATTAATGGTTAATTCCACTTGCACCCATGGTTAAGGACTTTGACCCCTAACTTAACCCTCATGTAACCCATGTGTCTCTTCAAAGCATTTATTTATTTGACTAGGGTAACCATCATGTCCCCTCAAGCATTTAATGCTCCTTATCTCTCCTCTCAAGCCTCCTCATGGTGACACTTGTCAACATGGGATTGGGTTGAAAGTCTCACATGGATTGAATATCTTTCAATCCTAACCCTTGTTAAGATTACTCAATCTTAACCCTTCATTTCCCCATTTCTTATATAAATAGAACCCTTCTCCTCAAGCAAAAAAAGAAGCCTTAGAGTATTGTTGTTATACTGGCATAGCATAGAGCTTTTTCATAGCATCACTATCTACACTTGCATAGCATTTGTTTATCATATTCAACCATCTTGAATCTCCATATGGCATCCATGGATAGAGCTAAAAGCTGAGAGCTACACTCATTTGGGACTTGGAGAGGGGAGAAACAAGGGAGAAGCATCAAAAGGCATCATGGAAGCATCTTAGGGAGGCTCTTCTCCTTTCTTTTATTTTGTTAAACTTCTTTCATGCTTTTTTTGAAATCTCTTTTGATATGTTTGGAATGGTTTTTAGTTATTTGTTTTGTTTTTATGGTTGAAACTAACTTATTAACATTGAACTTTGTTGTTGCTTTGTCCCCATTTCCATGACATCATTTGGTGAACCCGACGTGAATCAAAGAGCAATCATTTTGAAGACTACTAACTTTTGAATGTTTTAATTGACACACAGGTCATTCTCTTGCGTTTTTGTTCTCAATTTAGCACCTTCGCAAATTGATACTTTAGCGCTATTGTCTATATTGTTGCTCTTTCGTGTTAAATAGCACTTCTGTTTTCACACAGAGTAGAGCTATTGTAATAGAGAGTTGTAGGAAAATTCCTTGTAACCAAAAACCAAAAATTTTAGGCTTGTAGAAGCCCACCAAAACATGCGGATTTTTCTAACTAATTATCTTTTGTGCAGGTTTTAACTAACCCCTACAATAGGATTTTTTAGCAATTTTAGCTTAGGAAATAAATTTGTTCATATTTCTAACTTCGTCTTTCAAGTTAGGATAAAATAAATTCATTTTCCTTTTGGGTTAAAATCAACTACACATTCATTTGGAGTTTTAAAAAGAACCACATCTTTCATTTAGAGCTCTAAAAAGAATCACACTTGTTTCAAAGTTAAAAAGAATCACAAAAACAAACACGCAATTTTTTTTTTTGTTGCAAAGTTAGGAACAAATTCTTTTGGTGCTTAAAATCAACAAGATAAATTTTATTTCTTGCATCAAGATAAAACTCACAATCCACACTTCCATTTTTGGTGCAAATAAAATTCACAATCAACTTGTCTCATTTTTAAAAGCAATTTTACTTCATGCAAATGTGTTTTTCATTAAGTTGACCAGGATTTTCAAATTCTAGTTTACTCAAACAATTGCCTTTAAAAATTAAAAAGAACACCATGATTGTTGGAGCAACATCTCCAAATAGATAGAAAATCATTGCGATGACAAGTTAAAAGGAACAAGTGAATTTTGTGTTTGGCACACTTGTGAAAAAGAGTTGGTCGAGTGGTCCTACTTCTAACACACACTATCCTCTCCCTTGGCTCTCGTGGTCCTAGGTGCAAGAAAAAAGTGTTAGTAACACTCAAATTTTATCTTTTTAAAAGAGGCCTGCCAAGGGATCAATACTCTTGGGAACGACCTCGAGCGGTAAATCCTTCGAGCCGCTATAGAAATTAGGTGTGAGCGAAAGCTGTAGCCTTGGGTATAGCTGTTCCTACAGTGTAATTGGTTGAAAGGACAAATGGGCCCCACCACTGGTTACAAGGCTCTTAAGTGAGTCACTGCAGAATGAACTTATGTCCAAAAACATCGAACATGACTAAACACCTTTAAGTAGTAGCCCACGCATTCTATTGATTGAAGATATTTGTGATATAATTTAGTGCAAGAGCATAGATGGTTTTGCTCCCAAGATACTCACCATACATATTTCTTTGAGTAGAAACATAGATTTTTGAAAAGTCACTTGTGGCTTGATAAAAGTGGTGACGCCCCCATCATAGGGATCATCTATTTGTTATGCTCGTGCAAGACTTAGTATATCACATCCTTACCTGCCACGGCGGGATTCATAAGGTATGTAGTACCAAAGTCGAAGAAATATCAAGATGTGGGCTAAATTTATCACAACTGGCCATTTGACCTTAGTGATAAAAAGTGTTTGAAGTGTGTTCGTTTTAGTCAAAGACCAAGTGCAAATTGAGCCAACTTCAAGCTTTGAAAACACACCTTAAAATATATCTAAAGGAAGGGTCATATAAAAGTCCAAGGATTGGGTTGATCTAGACCCATACTCATTTGTGCCTTTGAGGCAACATTCTTGTGTTTGTGTGCTTGCTTTGTTTTCTTGTCAAAGAAACATCAAAAGAAAAATCACTTCCAAAAACAAAGTATTCATCCAACCAAACATCTTTCAAAACAACCAAACACATCAAAAACAAAGTGCAAATAACAAAGAGTCAAATTTTATGACCATTCTTCACATCTTGCGAAAGAAGAAGCGTCATCAGAATATCAACTTGAAAAGAAGACCATTAAGCTCAAAGGCTTTGATCAAAAGGAGGCAATTCTTTTATCTAAATAGACAAATCTTTGTCTCCCATAGAGTTTTTTTGCGTCACATGCATCTCTACCTTCAAGGAAAAACAAACGAATTTGATTTAGAATCATTGAACTGCAGAGCTTTTATGCAATATAGAGCTCTGAGTTATCATAAAAACCAAGGAGGTAAGATTAATCCCAACTTTTTCCCAAACGTCTGTATCACCTACAACGTAGCTTGAGAAATACCACCAACACCTGAAAGGGAAGAGGTAGAGTTTGTCCCATTTGTGACACAAAGTTTTTATTGAAATTGAAAACATTTTCATCCATCATCTTTTTCATACATCATCACTTCATCATCAATCCGTTCAAACTTTCAAAACATTAAGAGGTTCTTGTCCCCAAGTTCTCTTTTTAGATATTGCTTGAATCAATTGCATCACATTACTTTTTAGATTGTTTCTACATCTAGGATAAGCTCATCCTAAGAGACACATCTACGCAGGTTAAAACTAGTTCATGAGTGAATCCTCTCATTACTAGGTAGTTCAATTTGTAACACATCTCAGATTTCTCTACACCTTATCACATCAAATCTTATCAAAAAAGCAAGCAATTCAAAAAAAGGAATTTCAGTTACATCTACCTTAAAAGTGCTAGAGATCCACATACAACACAATTCACCAACCATCAATCTCTCATTTCATCAAGAACTCATAATCATTTTCACACAACTTCAACAAAAGCTTGCAAGCAAAATGGCCCAAACCCGATCATAGTCAAGGCAACGAGAAATAGAAATGGAAGAAGAAGAAGAGGAAAATCTCAATGAATTTCAAGAAGCACTTGGAGGAAATGTGAATGACAAAAACCCAAGTACTCCTAGTCCTGCAACAATAGAAAGGGCTCAGCATAACCCTCTCTTTAACAGACTTTTTGATGAAATACTCAGGAGCAATGCAGATGCTCACTTCTTAAAACTCGCTCAAGAAGGAGCAAAACTCCCCTCTGACTTTGATCTTGCCCAATTAAGACAAGCATCAGAAAGACAAAGTTACCATGAAGAAGAAAGAGGTAGAGATCCCATCAGATATAACATTCCTTGAGGTAACCTACCACCTCCTCCTCCAAATGAAATGGAGATGTTGCGGCAACAAGTTCAGAATCTCGCCCAACAACTTCATAGTGGTGTCAAGACTAACCAATTCTCACTCAATGACATCTGTCCCTATCCTTTTGATAGGAATCTTTATATGCCACCCTTTCCATGAGGATTTGAAACACCCAAATTCGAAAAATATAGAGGAAAGGGAGATCCTCGTGATAATGTCAGAGAATTTCATTCCGCTTGCCTCGAAGTGGCATATGAAGACACATACTTAATGCGCCTTTTTCCCCAAAGCTTGGGAGGGACAACCACATCATGGTTTTCCCGACTATCAGGTGGCATTAGAACATTTGAGGAACTCATCCAGAAGTTCCTAGCTCATTACTCTCATAACATTGAACGTGACATCACCATGGTTGATCTGTGCAACACTAAACAAAAACTAGGTGAACTATTCTCAGTATTCCTGCAAAGATGGCGTCAAATGTCTAGCAGACGTTCTCTTCAGTTACCTGAATGAGAACTAGTGGAAATCTTCATTTCCAACTTAAACGAAGAAATGGAATTTCACCTGGATGTCAAAGACATAGACTCTTTTAATGAAATGATCACCAAGGGTTTGAAATGTGAGCGGGCCCTCATCAAGAAAGGACTCATCAAAATCTATAATGAACCAAAGGATGGTCCTTGTCCACGCTTCAATACTGATAAACCAAGCTTCTGGAATAAAAACAAGAATATCGTCAACGATGGGGTTGTGGATGCCCAGACTATCCAAAATGCACAACCTGTGGTTCGGTTTGCAGGACAAAATCCTCCACCTCAGAATAACACAAATGTTCCTTCAAATCAAGGTCGCATCACATCTCACGATGAACCTAGACCTCATCAGCAAAAATAAAAATGCACATACACTCCCTTAGGGGAACCCATTGAAACAGTATTGCGACAACTCTTTTCTCAAAATTTGGTCACTCTATCAAAAACATCAAACTATGAACCTCAGGTCAAACCTGCATGGTGGAGAGATACTGAACACTGTGATTTCCATCAAGGAAGAGGACACAAGACAAGTAATTGTCACCGATTAAAAGATCTTATTCAGGATCTTATTGACAGAGGAGAAATTGAAATTGAAGGACATGACCCAAAAACAACAAATAATGATCATCTAATGTTCAAAAATCCACTTCCATCACAAGATCAAAGGGGTCCTTCCACTTCCAGGAGAGGCACTGATACCACTGATTATATGCAGGCTGCGTATAATTACACTGTAAATCATCTGTATGATGCCAGTGAACAAGTTGCAACTATAACCTTCAAAAATCCCAACTCCAATTGCAATGTTGTTACACGACGTGGCAAGGTTACCATAAAATCCGCTCCACAAGGCACCACCGCCATACCAAAGCAGTACAATCTTGTGGAACAATTAGACAAAATGCTTGCGCTTATATCCATTTTAGAGCTATTGCACCTATCGCCATCTCATAAAACAATCTTGGATCAAGCTCTCAGAGAGGCATCAGTCCCTGCAAACCTGAATATAGACCAATTTCAAGCCATGGTTGGAAGTCTAAAGTCATCACCTTGTCTCACTTTTTCCTAAAGTGACAACTCTTCCTTCCAGCAACCTCATAATGCTTCGCTACACATTGAAGGCTTCATCAACCAACACAGGATCAAGCGAGTCTTGATTGATAATGGAGCAGGATTAAATATTTGTACACTATAGTTGGTCATAGCTTTGGGATACGCAATCGAATCAGTGGATCCTCGCAAGAAGATCACAATCAAAGCCTATGACGATGCAAAGCATTCCTCCAAAGGAGCTGTGGTACTACCAATCCGAGTAGGCCCTGTGGTAAAGCTCATCATTTGTTAGGTTCTGGACCTTCCTCTTCCATATAATCTATTGTTAGGGAGACCTTGGATACATGCCATGCAAGCCGTTCCATCTACCTACCATTAATGTATCAAGTTCCCACATAACGGTGTAGAGATCACAATCCTGGGCGATGCAAATCCCTTTGCATATTGCCATAATATCAGCCATCAACCAGAGATTACCGTTCCTAATAATAGAGAAGCCATTTCCTCCACATCATATATAAGTCCTGCCTCTCTTGCCAGTTCAAACACCACTATACCAAAGCAAGAAAAGCTTAAAATGAAAATAGTAGAGGAAGGTCCTGGGGAATACAACTTGAGTCAACTCTTTTGTGTGGGACAAATGCCCACTTCTCCTAGAACACATGGTAAACCACAACAGTTACTTCAGCAACCGCTAACCATGCCCATATCTGCTTTGATGCCTTTCATCCTTGGAAAGAGTCAAGAAGAAGAAACCCAAGATGAGGACTTAGCGAAATGGATCTATAAAGATCCCATCACCACTGATATACCGCAAGTTAAACTTCCTACGGCTCAGTATGGCAAAGGTCTCCTCATTATGCAAAGAATGGGGAATAATGGTCAGAGTGCTTTGGGATGTTGCAAACAAGGACGACATGAACCTCTGCTGCCAAAATTAAAGCCCAAAGGTAATACAGGCCTAGGCTTTGAAAAAGAGAACTTTCCTAAACTCAAATTCAAAGGAAAACCCAGCAAACCACTATACCAGCCTACTGCAAAGAGGACACCTTTTATTATCAAAGTGACATCAAACACCATTGCAATTGCCCCACCAAGGCTCAAAATCCCAACACCACCATCTACAATACCAATCATCCCACCAATCAAACCAGTAATCCCATCTGCAGCAACCATCACATCAATAGTACCATTAGCAGCAGCAACTTTATCAGAACCCGCAACAACATCTATGGCACCAACAGTTCCAGCAGAAGCAATTGAGTCAACACTACCGGTACTCCCCGTATCAGATTGCTTGATCCCCATCATCCTTCCTGCAACACCGATCATATCATCTACAAAGGTACATCAACCGATCACACCTGCAGTATTTAACTCAAAGGACATCCCAGTATGGTATAGTAATCGGATGCTGGAAAGTGATTCAGAGACCGACTCGCATGAATGGGAATTTGATTCCATTCAGCTTAATACTTCAGATGAGGAAGGCACATCAATACCTCCACCCCGCAAAGACATCCCTGTTTACGGAGAAGCACAGATAAAGACTTCTTGGGTTCTTGAGCTAGAAACATCTTCCACAGACCCTACGTCTCATCCTACGCCTGATTTTGATAGGGAGAGTACCATCAATGACCTTCACCATAACATCTTAACCCTCACTGATACCTCTAACGAACTTAACCTAATCGATGAAGTAATGCCCATTATCCATCTCGTACTCATCGAATGGAAGCAATCAAATCCCCCATGTCTTGACCTCTTCCAAAATGATGAGGCCATCATTGACTTTTTAGAATTAAGGGATAACCTACCAAGTGGGGATCACAAAGCTGGATTTGCCATAGAACTAAATAGCGCAACATACTTCGGGGCGGATACCAAACCTTTCAGCTGCAAAAATATAACAATAAAACATGGATCTTCCAGTGAAAACCACACTGTGGCACTGTTTGATTCAACAAAAGTAAAAAGAAAGAGCATATCCAACGGTGAAAACCTCTCTGAGGTGCCTGAGGATGAAGGGTTTGACATTCTCCCTGCTAGTACACAGCAGGAATGATCAATGATTCTCATGGAGGAAACCAAATAATACAATGTGGGGACTCTTGAAAATCCTCACCTCATACATCTGGCATCTCTCCTCACTCCAGAGGAACAACCTAAATTTATAGAGTTCTTTCAACAATGTTAGATCAACTTTGCATGGTCATATGCAGACATGCCTGGACTTGATCCTGATTTGGTCATGCATCACCTCATCGTAGCAGAAGCTTCATAAGATGCATCCTTAGATTACAGTGCTAGTCAAAACAGAACTCAAGAAACTCCTAGATGTTGGTTTCATTAGACCAATTGATTATGCAGATTGGATCTCCAACATTGTGCCTGTCGGCAAACCAAAAGGGGGCATCCACATTTGTACTGACTTGAAAGATCTGAATAAGGCATGTCCTAAGGATGACTTCCCCCTACCAAATATCGACATCATAGTGGATCTGACAGTGGGACATGCCATGCTTTCACTCATGGATGGCTTTTCAGGATACAATCAGATAAAGATCACACCAGAAGATCAACATAAGACAACCTTCACATGTCCATGGGGCACATATTGTTGGAATGTAATGCCTTTCGGTCTCAAGAATGCAGGAGCAACCTATCAACGAGCAATGACCACCATCTTCCATGACATGATGCATACTATGATGGAAGATTATGTTGATGACTTACTAGCAAAATCACTCACTAGAGGAGGTCATCTCAACATATTAGATAAAATATTTGATAGATTGAAACAATACCATGTTTGACTCAACCCAAAGAAATGTGTCTTTGGAGTAACCTCCGGGAAGCTTCTAGGATACATTGTCTCAAGCAAAGGTATTGAGGTCGACCCTGCAAAGGTAAAAGCAATCATGGACATGCCACCACCAAAGAATATCAGTCAGCTAAGGACATTACAAGGGCGGCTTCAATCCATCTGAAGATTCATTGCACAGTTGGCTGATAAGTGTCACCCATTCACACACCTGCTACACAAGAATATCCGCTTTCAGTGGGATGCCAGATGCCAGCAAACATTTTAGACACTTAAAGACTATCTCATGAATCCACCATTGCTGATGCCACCAGATCCAAGTAGACCATTGTTACTCTATATCTCAGCAACAAGTACAACATTGGGTGTACTACTGGCACAACATAATGCAGAAAGAAAAGAGTGTGCTATTTACTACATCTCTCGCACACTGGTGGGCTATGAACTCAATTATACACCTATCAAGCGAGCTTGCTTAGTAGTAATCTTAGCAGCCACTAAACTAAGGCACTATCTGTTAACACATAAGGTACATCTCATTGCAAAGATTGATCCACTCAAGTATTTACTCAGCAAAGCAGCATTGACAGGTCGCTTGGCCAAATGGGTGATGATTCTAAGTGAATTTGACATCGAGTACGTGGATTGTAAAGCTATCAAAGGTCAAGTTATTACAGATCAGTTGGCCGATGCACCCCTTATAGGCGATCATCCTCTCATTTCCAATTTTTTAGATGAAGAGATATTCATGATCACAACAACACAACCATGGAAACTATACTTTGATGGTTCATACACTAGGCATGGCTCGGGAGCAGACATTCTGTTTATCACACCTCAGGGTGATAGCATCCCAAAGTCTTATAGGCTCACATTTCCATGCACCAACAACATAGCAGAGTATGAGGCCTTGATCACAGGACTCAAGCTAGCCGTACAATGGAAATTACAAGAACTACAAGTATATGGCGACTCACAACTGGTCATTCAACAAGCAACTAATGAATATCAGACCAAGGATGATAAACTCATGCCATATAAGCAAATGGTGGACAATCTAAAAGCATCATTTACTACAATTACCTTTGAGCAGATACCAAGAGATCAGAATCGAGCTACTGATGCCATGGCTACCATCGCATCTCTCCTAGATCTTCCACAGAATTCAACACGCTATGAGTTCTTGGTAGAACAACTTTGGATCCCCGCTTATGATATCCCCGAATCCGAGATGATATGTCACCTTGTCGGTTCCGCATCCCCATGGTACGGTGAATTCTACACCTATCTCCGTGATCACACCCTTCCTCCCAACCAATCGAATAACCAACATAAAACCTTCATTCGCCAAACTGCTCGATATACCATTATTGCCGAAACCCTATACCGACGTAGTCTTGATGGTACTCTCCTTCGATGTTTAGAGCAGGATGAGATAAAAAAGGCCTCCGAAGAGGTACATGAAGGAATTTGTGGGACTCACTCAAGTGGCCCGTCACTAGCCAAGAAGATCATGCGAGCTGGATACTATTGGCCATCTATGGAAAAAGACTCATACTACTTTGTCAGAAAGTGCAAGAAATGCCAAGTTCATGGCGACCTGATACATGCACCGGCACAAGAATTGCAACCAATCACAACACCATGGCCTTTTTGTCAATGGGGTCTTGACCTTGTGGGTAAAATCCATCCATCTTCATCCAATGGCCATAAATTCATTATTACCGCCACCGAATATTTCACAAAGTGGATCAAAGTTGTTCCACTTACCCAAGTCACCGGCAAGCAGATTGCCTCATTCATCCTCAACTACATCATCTGCCGGTATGGTGTGCCCATGTCCATCATCACAGATAACGGTCTTCCTTTCAAAAATCCTCAAGAAGATAGTCAATGATGCCGGCCGTGATTGGCATGTTCAACTAAATCCAGCTCTATGGGCATATCGAACTAGCATTCGAACCCCTACAGGTGCAACTCCTTATTCATTGGTCTATGGTGTAGAAGCTATCTTGCCTATTGAGGTTGAGATACCATCATTACGGGTTTCCTTGCACAATCTCATCGATGATGAAGCATACAGAGTCTCACACCTCCAAGACTTAGAATTACTTGATGAGAAGCGACAAGCTGCATACAATCATCTCAAAGCCTATCAGCAATGCATGAGCAGAAGCTACAATCACCGAGTTAGACCTCATACATTTGAGGTAGGTGATCTTGTTCTTTGAGAGAATCCTCGCAACCAACCAAATAGAGAACATCAGGGCAAGTTTGAATCAAACTGGCTGGGCCCATATGTTGTCACTGCTGTATTCGGGTCCAGGGCATATCAGTTGGCTACATTAGAAGGAGAACCACTCGCAGATCCAATCAACAACATGCACCTCAAATGGTTTTATACCTAAGCTGTACAGAGCATCAGGCTCCCATATATACTGGCAAAAATACCAAAAACATTCAGATAAATGACCTGAAGAAAATACAAAAACATCAAAAAGAGTTAAAAAAAAATAAAAAAAATCATGCATCCAAACAGTGAACAACCACTCCGGTGGCACCTTGGGTAAGTGCGATGGTGAAAACCTGGCAAATAGGCGCCACTCGTAAAAGGCTATGGCTCCATTGTCTTTCAAACTTGTTGCGATCACATCTACTTCATACATACATCCATCCATCCATCCATCCATCAACCATGGCTTGTTATAAATCTACAAATCCAAGAAAGTACTACATGCATCCTGCATCCCGCTTTTTTATAGTCATGTCTAAACTGGGGGCAATTCCCTTAAACTATTGATGGAAGTGGATTCTACATTGTCTTGTGATTCATTAAAGTTCTTCATTTAAAACTATCTCACAAAATCCACAAACATTCAAAACAATTCAAAATCCAAAAACATCCAAAACACTTCAAAATGCAAAAACATTCAAAACAATTCAAAATCCAAAAACATCAAAAAACATCGAAAATCATACAAAAACATGGCAACACATTGTACATACTCGTCCGCGCAGATACCAAACAAGCATTGAAAAAATCCTCGCACAATGATCACTTCTCAAATTGACCAAAACAATCAACATCAACACTCAAAACTGTCTTCAACAAGGATGCATCCTTCCTTACCAAAACAAAGACAAGATGACATTTTCTTTCATGAGAAAATTCTGTTTAAGCTATCAAATACTTGATTGATTTATGGGTTATTTATTTTAGGTTCCTACAACAATTGTTTGTATCCTCTACGATTTATTTCCGATGAAGTTCTGGGGCATGTACTAATGGTGTCTACGTGGGAAGTTCACTAAGTTACGTGATCATATGCAAAATACAGTCATAGATCACTACAACTTGCTGACTACAACGTATACCTCGACCATATGAGCATGAACCATTACCAAGGATCCATATTCTTTATTCTTTATGTATATACTATTTGTTTGTAGGTACAATGCTCTTTCTTTGGTTCCTCCTACCTCATCCAAAATGGATAAAGGTTTTATCTCTTATTACGGTATGCACTTGTCTCAGGATATGATCAGTCTAAGATCAAGGAGGACGATCCAAGTCATGCATGAAAGGAGATAATCCTTGTCTGTTTCGCAAGCAATACTCTGGTCAACTTGATCCATTATATCAAGTTGCTTGTATTAACTTGCTATATCAAAATCCATGTAAGGAATACTCAGGTCATCTTGAATCATTATGTCAAGTTGCTTGTATTTTCTTACAACATTTTAAAGCTCAATGATGAAAAATAAAGCACCATGGATCGTCATTCCATCTCATCTGTATATATTGCATTTTGTTGCATTCCACCCATCCATACATTCATAATAGCTACATATCATGCATACATAGTCATAATAATGCATACTCTATTTTACTCATCTTCTTCCATAGGACTCGGTCCTAGTCCTCCATATCTTCTATCTAACATTGAATCCCCCCTCACCCTCCCTATCTTGATCATCAACATCATCCTAATCCCTTCATCGCTTCCCATCCTCACTCATCCACAAAATTAAGCCAGTTACTCTGTCTACATAGATACATCGACTCCCACACACCTAGACTATCAACAGATACTTTGATCAAGTATCTTCGGGTCTCAACAGGTAATCGATCATGGTAATCCTAGACTACATCAGGCATTTATCATAATGACCTAGTCTTAACGAGGTTGCCATGATTCCCCACAACCATCCATCACACGCACACACTATCAATTGATCAACCAATCAAACACAATCCAACGGACAATTACATCAATTGTCTATGTCTCAACTTGTATTTTGCTTCATATACCTTGACTTCATCGGGCAATTACATCAATTGTCTAAGTCACATCAGGTCACTTTGATTCACTTACTCAGACTTTATCATGTCCATGTACCAACTGACATCAACTGTCACACTTTGACTTGACCGGGGCAATTAAACTGATTGCACCAGATTGTCCAACCAATTTTCAGCAATTGTATAGCATCAATCCAAACCCCACACTACATCTGCTATGTATCTCTTGCATGACCTCAGGGTACTCGCTGGCTTGTTGTTTCTTCATATTCACTCAATTTTCTCCCATTCTTTCATCATTAGTTCTAATTTCTTCTATTCTACCTCCCCTCCACTTTTCATTCTTTTTCGAGAGATCGTCCGATTTTTCAAAAAAAATTCGGCCCATCTCTCGAGGGGGCATACCACCCATTAAATTTACATTTTATGGGGCATTTCTTCACACCTATTTTTCTTTCTTTGAAACGACGCGATAAACTGCACCGTCTCAAAGAGGGGCAAATGTAGTCACATAAATCTATCCACTTAATTAAATGAATATTTAATATTTATTTGATTATTTAACCATCAATTAATAATTAATTAAATTAAGATATTAAATTAATTCATCTTAACCCTCTTCTCCTATTAATTAAATAAATTATTCAATTTATTTGATTTAATTCACTTAACAAATTCAGACCATTAATTAAATAAATAAATCATATTTATTTAATTAAATATTCTCTCACATTTAAATAAATTAATATTTATTTAAATCCCCCAAAATCCCACCTCTTACATTTAAATAAATTAACATTTATTTAAATCACCTTTATCCTCTACCCACTTGCATTTTCCTACAAATGCAAGTTGCACAATTATTTTAAATAAATTATTTATTTAAATCACCTTTATCCTCCACCCCCTTGTATTTTCCTACAAAAGCAAGTTGCACAACTATTTTAAATAAATCATTTATTTAAATCACCTTTATCTTCCACCCACTTGCATTTTCCTACAAATGCAAGTTGCACAACTATTTTAAATAAATTATTTATTTAAAATCCTATTTATCCTCACCCACTTGAAACCTTTAATGGTTTCCCTTAAAGTCTTCAAACTTAATGACTTCCTTCTAGAGTCTTCTCAAACCTTTAATGGTTTCCCTTAAAGTCTTCAAACTTAATGGTTTCCCTTAAAGTCTTCTTAAGACTTTAATGGTTTCCCTTAAAGTCTTCAAATTTAATGGCTTCCTTCTAGAGTCTTCTCAAACCTTTAATGGTTTCCCTTAAAGTCTTCAAGCATTTAATGCTTTATCTTCCTTTTTCTCATTTAAATAAATTAATATTTATTTGAATATTTACCCAAATGCAAATTACACCATTTAATTGAAATAAATAATTTTATTTTAATTGAAAATACCAAAATTCCTCCCACTTGCATTTTCCTACAAAATCCACTTGCATGCCTAAACCCCTTCTAGATTCTTCTAAACCCTTCCTAATTAACCTAATCCATCCCCTAAATATTGTCACATTCCTAAGCAAATTAGAGTCACTTCTCAAAGACTCCAAAGTCTTTGAAAAACAATTAATGCTTTGTGTGTTCAACAAATTAACCTCTAAAGTCTTCCAAACCACTTATGGCTCTTACATGACCATTAATGGTTAATTCCACTTGCACCCATGGTTAAGGACTTTGACCCCTAACTTAACCCTCATGCAACCTATGTGCCTCTTCAAAGCATTTATTTATTTGACTAGGGTAACCATCATGTCCCCTCAAGCATTTAATGCTCCTTATCTCTCCTCTCAAGCCTCCTCATGGTGACACTTGTCAACATGGGATTGGGTTGAAAGTCTCACATGGATTGAATATCTTTCAATCCTAACCCTTGTTAAGATTACTCAATCTTAACCCTTCATTTCCCCATTTCTTCTATAAATAGAACCCTTCTCCTCAAGCAAAAAAAGAAGCATTAGAGTATTGTTGTTATACTGGCATTAGCATAGAGTTTTTTCATAGCATCACTATCTACACTTGCATAGCATTTGTTTATCATATTCAACCATCTTGAATCTCCATATGGCATCCATGGATAGAGCTAAAAGCTGAGAGCTACACTCATTTGGGACTTGGAGAGGGGAGAAACAAGGGAGAAGCATCAAAAGACATCATGGAAGCATCTTAGGGAGGCTCTTCTCCTTTCTTTTATTTTGTTAAACTTCTTTCATGCTTTTTTTGAAATCTCTTTTGATATGTTTGGAATGGTTTTTAGTTCTTTGTTTTGTTTTTATGGTTGAAACTAACTTATTAACATTGAACTTTGTTGTTGCCTTGCCCCCATTTCCATGACATCAGTGGTTTGCTAGGTTTTCCTTTGAATCTGAGCTTAGGAAGGATCTCCTTTTGAAAGCCTAAGCTTGTATTATCCTTGGGCTTTAATTTCGGTAGCAGTGGTTCATGTCTTCCTTGTTTGCAAGGTCCCAAAGCACTCTGACCATCCTAACCCATTCTTTGCATAATGAGGAGGCCTTTGCAATACCGATCTGTGGGAAGTGTAGCTTGCAGCATATCAGTGGGAATGGGATCTTTATAGATCCATTCTGCTAAGTCCTCATCTCTGGTTTCTTCTTCTTGACTCTTTCCTAGGATAAAAGGCATCGAAGTATATGCTGGCGTGATCAGTGGTGTTTGAAGTAACTACTGAGGTTTTTCATGTGTTCTAGGAGAAGTGGACATTTGTCCCACACAAAAGAGTTGACTCAAATTGTATTCCCAGGACCTTCCTCTGCTATTTTCATCTTAAGCTTTTCTTGCTTTGGGTATAGTGGTGTTTGAACTGGCAAGAGAGGTTGGACTTATGTATGATGTAGAGGAGATTGCTTCTCTATTGTTAGGAATGGTAATCTCTGGTTGATGACTGATATTATGACAATATGCAAAGGGATTTGCATCGCCCAGGATTGTGATCTCTACACCGTTATGTGGGAATTTGATACATTGATGGTAAGTGGATGGAACGACTTGCATGGTGTGTATCCAAAGTCTTCCTAACAATAGATTATATGGTAGAGGAAGGTCCAAAACTTGACAGATGATGTGCTTCACCACAGGGCCCACTCGGATAGGTAGTACCATAGCTCCTTTGGATGAACGCTCTGCATCATCATAAGCTTTGATTGTGATCTTCTTGCGAGGATCCACGACTTCAATGGCATATCCCAAAGCTGTGACCAATTGCAGTGATATTCAACCTTGCTCCATTATCGATCAAGACTCGCTTGATCCTATGCTGGTTGATAAATTCTTCAATGTGTAGCGAAGCATTATGAGGTTGATGGAAAGAAGAGTTGTCACTTTCAGAAAAAAGTGAGACAAGGTGATGACTTTAGACTTCCAACCATGGCTTAGAATTGATCTGTATTTAGGTTTGCAGGGACTAATGCCTCTTGGAGAGCTTGATCCAAGATTGTTTTATGGGATGGAGATAGGTGCAATAGCTCTAGGATAGATATCAGTGCGGGCATTTTGTCTAACTGTTCCACAAGATTGTACTACTTTGGGATAGATGGGGTGCCTTGTGGAGCTGCCTTTATAGTAATCTTGCTGCGACGTGTAACAACATTGCATGTGGAGCTGGGATTTTTGATGGTTATAGTTGCAATTTGTTCACTGGCATTGTAGATGATTTACAGTATAATTATACGCGGCTTGCGTATAATCAGTGGTATCAGTGCCTCTCCTGGAAGTGGAAGGACCCCTTTGATCTAGTGATGGAAGTGGATTTTTGAATATTAGATGATCATTGTTTGTTGTCTTTGAGTCATGTCCTTCGATTTCGATTTCACCGCGGTCAATAAGATCCTGAATAAGATATTTTAATCTGTGACAATTGCTTGTCTTGTGTCCTCTCCCTTGATGGAAATCACAATGTTTAGTATCCCTCCACCATGGAGGTTTGACTTGAGGTTCATAGTTTGATGTTTTGGGTAGAGTTACCAGATTTTGAGAAACCAGTTGTCGTAATACTGTTTTGATGGGTTCCCCTAAGGGAGTGTATTTTCACTTTTGTTTTTGTTGATGAGGTTTGGGTTCATCGTGAGATGTGATGTGGCCTTGATTTGGAGGAGCAACTGTGTTAGTCTATGGTGGGGGATTCTATCCTGCAAATCGAACTACAGGTTGCGCACTTTTGATAGTTCTTGCATCCACAGCCCCGTCGTTGACAACATTTTTGTTTTTGTTCCAGAAGCTTGGTTTGTCACTTTTGAAGGGTGGGTGAGGACCATCCTTTGGTTCATTATAGATTTTGATAAGTCCTTTCTTGATGAGAGCCCGCTCACATTTTAAACCTTTTGTGATCATGTAATTGAAAGAGTCTGTGTCTTTGACATCTAGGTGAAATTCCATTTCTTCGTTTAAGTTGAAAATAAATATTTCCACTAGTTCTTGCTCAGGTAACTGAAGAGAACGTCAGGTAGACATTTGACGCCATCGTTGTAGGAATACTGAGAATAGTTCACCTGGTTTTTGTTTAGTGTTAAATAGATCAGCCATGGTGATATCAAGTTCAATGTTATGAGAGTAATTTGCCAAGAACTTCTGAACTAACTCTTCAAAGGTCCTAATGCCACCTGGTAGTCGGGAAAACCATGATGTGGTTGTTCCTCCCAAGCTTTGAGGAAAAAGGTGCATGAGGTATGTATCTTCATATGCCACTTTGAGGCAAGCTGAATGGAATTCTCTGACATGATCGCGAGGATCTCCTTTTCCTCTATACTTTTCAAACTTGGGTGTTTCGAACCCTCGTGGAAAAGGTGACATATAAAGATTCCTATCAAAGGGATAGGGACAAATGTCATTGAGTGAAAATTGATTAGTCTTTACGCCACTACGAAGTTGTTGGGTGAGATTTTCAACTTGTTGCCGCAACATCTCTATGTCATTCGGAGGAGGAGATGGTGGGCTACCTCGAGGAATGTTATATCTGATGGGATCTCTACCTCTTTCTTCTTCATGGTGACTTTTTCATTCTGATGCTTGTCTTAGTTGTGCAAGATCAAAGTCAGAGGGGAGTTTGGCTCCTTCTTGAGCAAGCTTTAAAAAGTGAGCATCCGCATTGCTCCTGAGTATTTCATCAAAAAGTCTGTTAAAGAGAGGGTTGTGCTGAGCCCTTTCTATTGTTGCAGGAGTAGGAGTACTTGGGTTTTCGTCATTAGCATTTCCTCCAAGTGCTTCTTGAAATTCATTGATATTTTCCTCCTCTTTTTCTTCAATTTCTATTTCTCGTTGCCTTGACTGTGATCGGGTATGAGCCATTTTGTTTATGATTTTTTGTTGAAGTTGGGTGAAAATGATGATGAGCTTTTGATGAAATGAAAGATCGATGGTTGGTGTGTTGTTTTGCATGTGGATCTCTAGCACTTAAAGGTAGATATTACCAAAGTTTTCTTCTTTGAATTACTTGTTGTGTTTGATAAGGTTTGATGTGATAAGGTTTAGAGAAATCTGAGATGTGTTACAGACTTAACTACCTAGTAATGAGATGATTCACTCATAAACTAGTTTTAACCCGCGTAGATATGTCTCTTAGGATGAGCTTATCCTAGATGTAGAAACAATCTAAAAGTGATGTTTTGTTGTTTGAATTCAAGCGATATCCAAAAGAGAACTTAGGACAAGAACCTCTTAATGTTTTGAGAGTTGAAACAGATTGATGATGAAGTGAATGTGGGAATGGATGATATGTTATAACTTCAATAAAAGCTTTGTGTCACAAATGGAACAAATTCTGCCTCTTCCCTTCCAGGCGTTGGTGGCATTTCTTGAGCTACGTTGTATGTGATACAAATGTTTGGGAAGAAGTTGGGATTGATCTTGCCTCCTTGGTTTTTGTGATAATTCAAAGCTCTATATTGCATAAAAGCTCTGCGGTTTAATGACTCTGAATCAAATTCGTTTGATTTGCCTTGAAGGTAGAGACACATGTGACATAGAAAAACTATATGAGAGACAAAGATTTGTCTATTTAGATAGAATAATTTTCTCCTTTTGATCAAAGCCTTTGAGCTCAATGGTCTTCTTTTCAAGTTGATGTTTTGATGAAGATTCTTCTTTCTCAAGATGTGAAGAATGGTTATAAAGTTTGATACTTTTCTTTGTTTTTGATCTTTTGGTTGTTTTGAAAAATGTTTGGTTGGATGAATACTTGTTTTGATTTTGGGATTTTATGATGTTTCTTTGACAAGAAAACAAAGCAAGCACACAAACACAAGAATGTTGCCTAAAAGGCACAAATGAGTATGGGTCTAGATCAACCCAATCCTTAGACTTTTTATGACCATTTTCTTTAAGTGTATTTTAGGTGTTTTTCTTTCCAAAGCCTGAAGTCTCCTCAATTTGCACTTTGGTCTTTGACGAAAACGGAAACACTTCAAACACTTTGTATCCCTAAGGTCAAATGGCCAGTTGTGATAAATTCAGACCACATTTTGATATTTCTTCGACTTTGGTACTACATACCTTATGAATCCCGCCATGGTAGGTAAGGATGTGATATACTAAGTCTTGCACGAGAATAACAAATAGATGATCCCTATGATGGGGGAGTCACCACTTTTATCAAGTCAGAAGTGACATTTCAAAAAGCTATGTTTCTACTCAAGGAAATATGTATGGTGAGTATCTTGGGAGCAAAACTATCTATGCTCTTGCACTGAATTATATCATAAATATCCTCAATCAATAGAACGGGTGGGCTACTACTTAAAGGTTTTTAGTCATTTTCGATGTCTTTGGACATAAGTTCATTCTGCAGTGACTCACTCAAGAGCCTTGTAACTTGTGGTGGGGCCCATTTGTCTTTTCGACAAGTTACACTGTAGGAACAACTATACCCAAGGCTACAACTTTTTCTCTCACCTGATTTCTATAGCGGCTCGAAGGATTTACCATGCAAGGTCATTCCCAAGAGTGATGTGTCTCTTGGAAGGCCTCTCTTAAAAAGATAAAAATTTGAGTATTACTGACACTTTTCTCTTTCACCTAGGACCATGAAAGCCAAGGGAGAGGATAGTGTGTGTTAGAAGTAGGACCACTCTACCAACTTTTTGCACAAGTGTGCCAATCACGAAAAGCACTGGTTCTTTTTAACTTGTTATTGCAATGATTTTCTATCTAATTTGGAGATGTTGCTCCAACAACCATGATGTTTTTTTTAACTTCAAAGGTAATATGTTTAAGTAACTAGGAAAATGAAATCCTGGTCAACCTAATAAAAAACACGTTTGCTTGAAGTAAATCGCTTTTGCAAAAATTGAGACAAGTTGATTGTGAATTTTATTTGCACCAAAAATTGAAGTGTGGATTGTAAATTTTTGCTTAATTTTGATGCAAGAAATAACTTTGTCTTGTTGATTTTAAGCACCAAATGAAAAATTAAGCCTAAACTTGCAATAAACAAAGTTTGTTTTGTTCAATTTTTAGAGCACCAAAATGTAAAATTTGATTCTAACTTGCAAGAAAGCAATTTTGTTTTGATTTTTAGAGCACCAAAATGAATTTTTTTTTAACTTTTAGCAACAAAAAGGGTTAGTTTTAAACACCTGCACAAGAAACGAACAATTAGGAAAAACTGAATTTATGGTGGGCTTCTACAAGCCTAACAAATTTCAATTTTTTGGTTACAGGGTCTTTTTTACAACGTTATGTTACAATAGCGCCACTTTGTGTTTGAACAGAAGCGCTATTTAACACAAACGCGCTAATACAGCCACAACAACGCTAAAAGTAAAATTTTAACAGCAAATGCAACAATGCTAAAACAAGCACAAAAGTGCTAAAACAAGCACAAAAGCACTAAAATAAGCACAAAAGCACTAAATAAAGGTCAATAGCACCAAACTTGGTACAATAACACTAAACTTGGTACAATAGCGCTATTGTAAAAACAATAGCGCTAGAATGTCAAGTTGCAATAGCGCTACAACATGATCAAAAACGCTAAAGCGCAACCTGTGTGTCAAGTTCAACATTCAAACAAGTTAGTTGTGTCAAAAAAGGTTGTTTTTAGGTGTTTGGATTTATGTTGGGTTCACCAAATGATGCTCTGCAAAAATACCCAAAGGTTAGATTGGAACGTGTAGTCGTATAAGACACAAAAACACACAAGAAATCATTAGTGTTATTCAACCAAGAACTAATCTAAGCAGGCATATCAAAAGAGATACTAAGATCATGCTAACATATCTAACAAATGACACAAATATAAGAAGACATCTCCAAATGCCTCTTAACATGTTCTTAGCTCCTTCTCCTTTGTTCCTCTCCTCTCCAAGTTCCAAAATAGTGTAGTTCTCAGTAGCTTTTTGCACTATGGATGCTTATGGAGATTCAAGTCTGTAGATGATCTCAAGCTTATGCTATGCAAGTGTAAAACAAACTAATTAAACATATTATGAAAAAGAACTAAGATTTATTTTAGTCCAAGATAACAATATATTAGTGATTTATGCTAAATGCTCTCTAAAATTCACTATAGATTAAATGCATACAAGTTTTCAGGATTATGGCTAAGAATTCTAAATGCTTGAGGATTTGAAAATGAGGAATGTGAGCTCTATTTATAGGTAAAATGGAGCAATGGATGGTTGAGATTGAGTAATCTCAACAAGGGTCAGGATTGAATGAAATTCAATCCATGTGAGGGCTTTCAATCCAATCCCAGGATGACAAGTTTCAATGTGAGATAAGTTGAGAGGAGAGGGAATAAGCATTAAATGCTTGACATGACCTGAGAGTTAACTTGGGGGTTAAGGTCAAGGTTGGGTTGAGTGAATAAATTCTTTATTCAAAGAATAAAGCTTTCATCCAATGGATAAACTCTTGTGCAAAGACAAAATGGATAACCATGGTCAAAGCAATAAATGCTTGAGGAGACAAATGAGTGCAAGTTGAAATAACCATAAATGGTTATGTAAGAGCCATTAATGGTCATGTAAGAGCCATTAGTGGTTTTGGAAGACTTTGGAGGTTAAATTGTTGAACACACAAATCATTAAATGCTTTTCAAAGACTTTGAAGTCTTTGAGAAGTGACTCTAAGTTGCTTAGGAATGTGACAATAATTAGGGGATGGATTAGGCTAATTGATTAGGAATGTGACAATAATTAGGGGATGGATTAGGCTAATTAGGAAGGGGTTAGAAGACTCTAGAAGGGGATTAGATTTGCAAGTGAGTTTGGTGGGTGAGAGAAAATATGATTTTTATTTAAAATAAATTTCATTTATTTCAATAAATGTGTGCAAGTTGCATTTGTAGGAAAATGCAAGTGGGGGGATAAATGATTTAAATAAATGTTTGATTTAATTTATTTAAAAGAGGAATAGGGGATTAAATGAAATAAATATGATTTATTCATTTAATTGATTGTGAATTTGGTTGAATGAATGAATTAAAATAAATTGAATAATTTATTTAATTAATAGGAGAATGTTTTGAAGATGAATTAATTAAATATTTAATTTAATTAACTGATGGCTAGTGGATTTTTAATCAAATAAATAGGAAATATTCATTTAATTAAATGGACAGATTTATGTGACTACACACCTTATCATTGTTTTTGCTACTTTGTCAATGTTATCTATATCTGTTAGTAGTACCACTATGTCTTGTGGAGAGGTTATTCATGCATTTTTTTTCTATTTTTGTGATGAATGTTGTTGGTAGTCTTTAAGAAGATGATCTATTAACACAACCCATATACTATCTAAAAAATAATAATTATGTAGAAATTTGAGAAACTAAAAAAAAGTATTTGTATTATTGATGTTCTAATTGTTCCAACTTTGTTCCTATCCTAAAATTCTCTTATTTTACAAATGTATAATAAACATAATAGCTAAGATAAATAAGATTCTTTCTCATGACTTACCTCAGCCTAAATGAGATCATAATTAGTGTAGTCACATAAATCTGTCCAATTTAATTAAATGAATATTTCCTATTTATTTGATTAAAAACCCACTAGCCATCAATTAATTAAATTAACATTTAATTAATGCACCTTAAAATATTCTCCTATTAATTAAATAAATTATTTAATTTATTTTAATTAATTCATTAAACCAAACTCACAAATCAATTAAATGAATAAAATCCTATTTATTTAATTTAACCCCCTTTTCCTCTTTTAAATAAATTAAATTAAACATTTATTTAAATCATTTATCCCCCCACTTGCATTTTCCTACAAATGCAACTTGCACCTATTTATTGAAATAAATGAATTTTTATTTTAATAAAAATCCTATTTTCTTTCACCCACCAAACCCACTTGCAAATCTAATCCCCTTCTAGATTCTTCTAACCCCTTCCTAATTAACCTAATCCATCCCCTAATTATTGTCACATTCCTAAGCAATTTGGAGTCACTTCTCAAAGACTTCAAAGTCTTTGAAAAGCATTTAATGCTTTGTGTGTTCAACAATTTAACCTCCAAAGTCTTCCAAAACCACTAATGGCTTTTACATGACCATTAATGGCTCTTACATAACCATTTATAGTTATTTCAACTTGCACTCATGGGTCTCCTCAAGCATTTATTGCTTTGACCATGGTTATCCCTTTTGCCTTTGCACAAGAGTTTATCCATTGGATAAAAGCTTTATTTTTTGAATAAAGAATTTATTCATTCAACTAACCTTGACCTTAACTCCCAAGTTAACTCCCAGGTCATGTCAAACATTTAATGCTTATTCCCTCTCCTCTCAACCTATCTCACATTGACACTTGTCATCCTGGGATTGGGTTGAAAGCCCTCACATGGATCTCAAATCATTCAATCTTGACCCTTGTTGAGATTACTCAATTTCAACCATCCATTGCTCCATTTTACCTATAAATAAAGCCCATTTCTTCATAATCTAGATCCTGAAAACTTGTATGCATTTAATCTATAGTGAATTTTAGAGAGCATTTTAGCATAATAAACTCATATAATTGTCATTTTGGTTTAAAACAAATCATCTTAGTATCTATAGCATCTAGTATTAGCTTTTCATTCATATTTAGAGCAAATACTTTAATCTTGAATCTCCATAAGCATCCATAGTGCAAAAAGCTGCTGAGAGCTACACTATTTTGGAACTTGGAGAGGAGAGGAACAACAAAGGAGAAGCTACCAGCATGGTAGAGAGCAATTGGAGGAGCTTAGTTGCTTTTTGTAGATTCCTTAAGCTTTCTTTTTGCTTAGTAGTGTCTTTCTTGATATGCTTGCTTAGGATAATTTTTAATTTATGGTTTTCTAACATCTAACAATCGACTCTTTTCGTTTCTTGTTCGATGTTTGTTTATCGTAACCTTGTCCTTTTTGCAGAGCATCAATTAGTTTTCAAAAATGGAAGGAAAAAATATATTAACATTTAGTCTAATCAGATCATAATTAGTTTACAAAAATAAAAGAAAAAAATGCATTAACATGAAATATACAATTTTTTATTTTTAATGTCTCAATGAAAGTGGATTGTGGAATCTTTATTAATTTTTTTTAGGAAGGGTTGTTTTATTTATTTTCACTTGAAAATAAAAAATGTGTATTATTGATATTCTAATTGTTCCTACTTTATGTTTATCATTAGAATTTTTATTTTACACATATATAAAGAACATAACAACATTTGTTTTTATTCTAAAATTCTCTTATTTTACAAATTTATAATAAACATAATAGTTAAGATAAATAAGACACTCCCTCATGGGTTACCTTAGTCTAAATGAGATCATAAGTAGTTTTGAAAAATGAAAGGGAAAAATATATAAACATGAAATCTATAGTTTTGATATTCTTCACGACTCAATGAAAGTGGGTTGTGAAATCTTTATTAAATTTTAAATTTTTTAGAAAGGGTCCTTTGTTTTCTTTACGCTTGGAAAAAAAAGTATTTGTATTATCGATGTCCTAATTGTTCCTACTTTGTTTCTGTAGTCACATAAATCTGTCCATTTAATTAAATGGATATTTACTATTTATTTGATTAATAAACCTTCAATAATCAATTAATTAAATGAATATTTAATTAATTCATCCTCAACCATTCTCCTATTAATTAAATAAATTATTGAATTTATTTTTAATTAATTTATTAAACCAAATTCACAATCAATTAAATGAATAAATCATATTTATTTAATTTAACCCCTTTCCTCTTTTAAATAAATAATAAAATATTTATTTAAATCACTAAACAAATCCCCCCCACTTGCATTCTCCTACAAATGCAAGTTGCACCACAATTGAAATAAATTAATTTTATTTTAATTAAAATCCTATTTTCCCTCACCCACCAAATCCACTTACAAATCTAAATCCCCTTCTAGACCCTTCTAACCACTTTCTAATAATTCCTAATTAGCCTAATCCATCTCCTAAATATTGTCACATTCCTAAGCAACTTGAAGTCATTTCTCAAAGCCTTCAAAGTCTTTGAAAATCATTGAATACTTTATGTGTTCAACAAGCTAACCCCTAAAGTCTTCCAAACCACTAATGACTCTTACATAACCATTTATGGTTAAATCCACTTGCCCCCATGGTTAGAGACTTTACCTCTAACTCAACCTTCATTTAACCAATGGGCCTCTTCAAGCATTTATTGCTTTGACCATGGTTATCCTCACTAACTCTTGCACAAGAGTTTATCCATTGGATAAAGACATTATTTATTGGATAATGGCTTCATTCATTCAACTCATCATTAACTTTACCTCCCAAGTTAACCTTCAAGTCATGTCAAGCATTTAATGCTTATTCCCTCCCCTCTCAACCCATCTCTTGTTGACATTTGTCATCCTAGGATTGGGTTGAAAGCCCTCACTTCGATCATAAACCCCTCAATCCTGACCCTTGATGAGATTACTCAATCTCAACCTCCCATTGCTCCATTTTACCTATAAATAGAGCTCATTTCTTCATAATTCAGATCTTGAAATCTTGTATGCATCTAATTTAAAGTGAAATTTAGAGAGCATTTAGCATAATAATCTACATTTGTCTTTTTGGCTAAAATTGACATTAGATAATTAGATAATATCTCATTTTAGCTTGTTCACATTTACATTCTCATAAGCTTTCATTCTACAATCTTGAACCTCCATAAGACATCCATAATAGTGCAAAAAGCTACTGAGAGATACACTCATTTGGGAACTAGGAGAGGAGAGGAACAAGGGAGGAGTAACTACAAACATGGTGGAGGGCATTTGGAGATGTCTTATTGCATTTCTCAGATTCGTTAAGCTTTCCATTTTATGTTTTGTGTCTCTCTTGATATGCTTGCTTAGGATAATATTTGATTTGTTATTTCTAACACTAACACTTGGTTTGTTGCTTATGTATTTGTGTTTGTCTTAACAATATCCTAACAATCCTTTTTGCAGAGCATCAGTTTCTATCCTAGAATTCTCTTGTTTCACATATATAATGAGCATAATAATGTTTACTTCTATCCTAGTATTCTCTTATTTTATAAATTTTCTATAAACATGATAAATAAGATTATCTCATGAGTTACCTTAGTCTAAATGAAATCATAATTAGTTTTCAAAACTGAAATGAAAAAATATACAAACATAAATTGTATAGGTTTGGTATTCGTCACGACTCAATGAAAGTGGGTTGTGAAATCTTTATTAAATCTTTTTTTAGGAAAGGTCATTTTATTTCTTTTCACTTGAAAATAAAAATAAAGTCTTACTAAAGGGTTAAAACTTGGTTGATGAGAAAAATGGTTTATTCCTTGATTACAATCTCCATCAAGTTTCAAACACATGAAGGTACAATTGGACCAGGTTCAAACCTATGGAGGTAGAATTGGACCAAGTTAGACTAGTTGATACTCTAGTACCACTACTCATAGAAACTTAACCAAAGACCCCCTTCTAACTTAGATATAGATAATCTAAAGTTTTGATATCATTCACTACTCAATGAAAATGGTTGTGAAATATTTATTAAATATTCTTTAGGAAGGGTCATTTTATTTATTCACTTGAAAATAAAAATCAAGTCTTACTAAAGGGTTGCAAGTCACTTGATGAGAATGGTGGTACGTTCCTTGATTACACCCTTCATCAAGGTTGAAACACATGGAGGTATAATTGGGTCAAGTTTGACCTTTAGACTACTTAACACTCTAGTACTGCTACTCATTGCAACTTAATTGAAGACTCACTTCTAACTTAAATATACATAATCTACTCACTATAATAATATAGATGTTGATATCTATGCAATCCCATTATTTTTATCTATAATAATAAAGATGTTAATATCTATTTAATCCCATTGTTTTCATTAAAAAGAGCAAAAAAAGGTAGTTTTTTATTGATTTCCTAGTACCAAATCCCGAATGCACTGACTGTCCTAAAAAGTAGGTCCTAATGCCTAGATATTTTTGGGATTACTCATAGTCATGCAGAATTTCCCCTTGGCAAAACAAGTGAACTTGAATAGGTAATCATGTCAAATTTGAATAGTCGGATCCTACTGGACTCCAAATTTGATTTTGAACATGGGGAAGGAATCTTCTAAAATTGTCACAACAAATTTAACTCCTAGAAAAAAGTTTCGAGCTTTAAAATCATGAACAAAAGACCAACTTCTAACATATGGCCAAGTCAAATGTGCTATTGGACCCTAAGATGAACCACAACACATACTGTAGACACCTATTTTTGTCCACTTGATTAAATGAGTTTTATATTTGTTTAATTATCATTTATACAACTATTAATTAAATTCACATTTAATTAATCCTTTCCCCTTTTCCAGCTATTAATTAATTCATCCCAACCCTCTTCTCCTATCAATTAAATAAATTATTCAATTTATTTGAATTAATTCACTTAACCAAATTCAGACCATTAATTAAATAAATAAATCATATTTGTTTAATTAAATCCTCCTTCACATTTAAATAAATTGATATTTATTTAAAATCCCCAAAACCCATCTCTCACATTTAAATAAATTAATGTTTATTTAAATCCCTAAAATCCCCTTTCTCAAATTTAAATAAATTAATATTTATTTAAATTCCTAAAATCCCTCCCCCACTTGCACTTTCTAGAAAATGCAAGTTGCAAGTTAACCTTCCTCCTAATCATGTCTAAACCACTATTATTAGCCTAATTAGCCTTTAATAGTTTGCACATTCCTAAATCAAAGTTTAACCCAAAACCCATCAATTCAAACCTTTAATGACTTCCTCTAAAGTCTTCAAGCCTTTAATGGTTTTCTTCTAGAGTCTTCAAACATTTAATGACTTCCTTTAAAGCCTTTAAGCCTTTCATGGTTTCATTCTAGAGTCTTCTCAAGCCTTTAATGGTTTCCCTTAAAGTCTCCAAGCCTTTAATGGCTTCCTTCTATAGTCCTCTTAAGCCTTTAATGCTTTATCCCCCTTTTTCTCATTTAAATAAATTAAGATTATTTAAATAAATCCAAAATTTACATGAACATTTAAATAAACAAACATTTATTTAAATCTTATTTATCCTCACCCACTTGCATTTTCCTACAATGCCCACTTGCTCACTAATTTTCTTCTAAACCATTCCAAATTAGCCTAATCCCCCTCTAAGTATTTGGCACATTCTTAAACTAAGTATTAGGAATGAGTCACTTCTCAAAACAATTAAGGCTCTTACAAACATTAAAAACCTTTTTGTTTCACAAGTTAACCCCCAAAGTCTCCCAAAAGCATTTAAGGCTCTTACAAACATTATAAGACTTCTTCTCTTCCAACAAGCTAACCCACCTTTTGACTCTGGGTTAGAGACTTATTCCCTAACTCAACCATCCAAAGTAACCTTCAAGTCTCTTCAAGAATTTAATGCTTTGACTAAGGTAACCATTTAACCCTTGCACATTCCTTTATCCCTTGGATAAAAGATATATCCACTAACCTAACCCTAACCAAACCCCCTAGGGTAACCATCATGTCTCTTTAGGGATTTAATACCTCTTCCCTTTCCTCTCAAGCCCTCTCATGATGCCACTTGTCACCATTGCATTGGTGGAAGTTGCAAACATGGACTGAGGATCAAACCCTCTTCATGCAATCCTAGCCCTTGCTAAATCAATTCAATCTTAGCCATTCAATTACCCATTTCTTCTATAAATAGGACTCATCCTCTCATTATCAAGGCTACACATGACCAAGGTTATTTCATTATCAAGTTGTATACATTATGCTACACAAGTCTCTCTCACTAGTGCATTTTAGAAGCATTTTAGATTACAATATCATTATCATAGCATACAATTTTTATTATAGCAAGCTTTGTTATAATCTCTTATATCTTAATTGCATGAGCATATAGATCATTTTATCATAGCACTCATTCTTGGAGTTGTCAATCTAAAAGTCAATTGCCCAATGATTTGAGAGCAAAACCATGACTTGAGGAATCCTTGGAGATAAAGAAATAATGGAACTCTTTTAGAAGGATAGTTTACTTAGCTTGTTTGCCAAATTAATCCTTTGATATATAATGTTCTATTGGTGTGTCACTAACATTTTGATTATTTGACAGTCACACTTCTCTGCACACATTTTTGGTGCCCACTGTGGGGCATACCCCCAATATTTTTAACAATTTTTTAGTAGGTTCAAGTGCAGGTTTTCGACAGAGTTTTTGAATAGCACATCGGATTCAAACGGAAGTGCTTTCAGCATGCCTTTTAGCGCATTAGACTTTTGAAATAGCGCATTTGACTTTTGGAATAGCGCATTGGAGGTCCAGAGCAACGCATCCAAAAACACCTTCAACGCATTATTCTTTCCTCTATCTTTCTTTCTTATAGCACACAGAATCATCAACAAAGCGCATATGTTATTTCTTTTAGCACATCGATTGCAAACTTTAGTGCTTCCTGTTTTCTAGCACATTTGCTCTCTATTTTAGTGCTTTTGTCACATACAAAGAGCCAAATTTGTAACACCAAGAAAGAATTTAGGCTTGTGATCCCACAATATTGGACTAACATTTCAAGTGTTTTGCATGTACAAATGAGTTAAATTAGTTTTTAATTTACTTTTTGTTTCAAGTTTTCATTTCTTGTCACAAAGGTTTAAAAAGAACTTCACATCTTTACTTGTAAGTTAAAAAGAACTTCACATTTTATTTGATACAAAATAAAAAGAATCTCATTTTTCAATTAGTGCTATAAAAAGAACTTAAGTTTGTTTTCTTGCAAAGGGTAAAAAGAACAACAAAAGAACATTTCTTTTTTTTGCAAGTAGCTCACATTTCACTTTGGTGCTAGCTAAAAAGAACAAGTTAGATTTAATTGTTTAATTGAAAAGGATTAAGGAACAAACAATATCTTCTTTGTCTTGTGATAGGCCTATTCTCTCCCCTTAATTGGGTGACCAAAACGCCAGACTCACTTTAAATTTTTGCAATTAGGCTAAATCCTTTTAGTGGGCTTTCCCTCCCAAAGAGCCTTAACATGGTCGGGTGAGAGGGGAACGACTCAAGTGGGGAATGACTAATGCCAAGTATTCCAACCCACTATAATTAAATGTATATTATGATGAAAATCACATACGATGATAGTGTGCATTGATAGCCTTCCCCCAGTATCCTTGAGATACGTAAAGCCTTTGTTCTAAAGGTTGAGAAGCCTCTTGAGGGAGTTTATCATTGATGCACCGAACAAAACCCTTATTATGAACTTTAATTGTATAAGCCAAGCTGAGTCAGTTATCCAAACATTGTTATATCACAGTGCAAGGATGGGGAAGAATCTGCCCCCAAGACACTCACCATACATCTCCCAAGAAAACGTTCTTGTAGACACCCAAAAATGGTCAACGCTTGCGAAGTCATACTTTAACATTTGCGCATTGCCTCATTTTAGGTTTTTGCGTCGCATTAACATTTCTCCTATGTCACGCACTTGGTCTTTATCATTTGCGAACATCGAGTCATTCTTCTACATTCTTCAATCATCTTGTCCTTAAATTTGGTCTTGTCGACAACATTATCCAATCATGATTTTGATTAATTTTACCCTGTCGCATCAATGTGCGTATTCATTTGTCATCATTTTGGACATCGTCAATCCTAATTAGGGTTTTGTCCTCTTTTCAATCTTGTCATCATGCGATCGATTTGTCATCGATCGTTGTCATTGTTCGATCTTGTCATTTTGCGATCGATTTGTCATCGATCATGGTCATTTTCAATCTTGTCATCTTGCAATCCATTTTGTTGTCGATTCTTGTCCTCTTGTCGATTTTGTCATTTTGCGACCGATTTGTCATCATTTCACTATCAATCATTATCTGTCTCAATTTTGTCAATTTGGATCAAATCATGTCAATTGGCGTATTTCTCAATCAAATCATTTATCGCATTGGTCATTTATCAAAATCAAGTCATGACATTAATTATCTTCAATCAAGACCTAATTGTCATTTTCGCATTTCTAATTCGTCTTCTAGGGTTTTATGATTTAGTCATTTAACCTAATTTGCCATTTCTTCCTCCAGGATTACTAAATTATTTATTAATCCTAAGTCTTCTCATTACAATTAAATCTTTATTTAATTGGCTAATTATTCCTCTTTGTGAATTGATTAATAAATGAAAAATTATTAATTAATTCACTAAATCCTAATTTCTAATTTCTTTCAATTTCTAATTCCTAATTTTCATCAATTTCAAATTTCTAATTTCTTTTCCCTCCTTTTTCATCTCCTAATTCCATGGGAATGGCATTTCAATTTGTCATGAAATTGTCATAATTGATAATCAATCAATTTTGACATGAAATGTGTCATAATTTGTCATCAAATTGTCAATCAATCAAATTGTGCATGGAAAGTGCATAATTTGTCATATTGATTTGCAATTTCCATTTGAATTGCATCATGCCAATTTTGTCATTTATCCAATTTCTCTATAAATTGGATAATTTTATTCTTCAACCCCTTCAATCACTTCATGAACTCCGAATTGCTATCAAACTACTGAATTTTCGTTCTAGTACTCTTGAGCTTTTTGCTTTCAATTGTGAGAGCACTTGTAGGTGAGATCCACAAAACTATTGAAGAGGAAAGAACAACAATGGAGCCGCATGGAAGGAGTATTCAATCTTGAATCTGGTTTGTATAATGTTTTCTTTTGAATGCTTCATTTTCATACCTTCATTGAATGTGCTTTAGAATTAGGTTCATTGCAATGAGTATTTCTTTGATTGAGCTATCATGTTTAACGTTTTGATTGATCTACTTATATCTTGTGATGAATCCTAATTCCTACGCTACATTAACTGGTGAACCCGACGTGAATACTAACCTTCTAACCATCTTACTGTGTTTTGGAGTGCTTCTAAGCTGATTTGCAGGTCAAAAACTCAAAAACAGAGCCGTACAGTGCATTCTGGACACATCCTGTGCCTGTGTGAATCATTCTGCGCCTGTGTTGAAGCATCTTGCGCTTGTGTTGAAGACTTCTGCGCTTGTGTTTGACATCTTGCACTTGTGTCCTAACTTTTGCGCCTGTGTGAAGTCCAGAACAAAGGTAAAAAATGCAGTTTTTACTTGAAAAATTTTATATGTTTTAGTAAATTGCAGTTTTGAGGGTCTTCGGTGCATTTGTGGACAAATATGGTGCGCGGAAACACGATGAGACATCATTGATGTTTCCAAAATTTGGTTCTAGATTATTTGAATACCTTTCCAACGCATCAAACGGTTTGTAATTCGGAGCTAGGATGAGAAAGTTATGCCTTCTCAAAGTGGACTGAAATTTTGATAGTTTTCATAAATTAGATCATCTGTGCTTTGGATTTTGGTACTAATTATTTGTGCAGGATCTTAGCATACGCATGACAAAGACTAAAAATCAAACTACTAACATGTGTTATGCAGATTCGATGGTCAAAGACAACAAATCAAACTTCTGACATGTGTTTTGCAGGTTGCCTTGGAGAAACAACCAAATTGTGTGTTTGAGATTTCTAATTAGGCACTTAGTGATTTTTTAAGCAGGTGAAAATGAACCTTTGTTTGCTTTGTTTGTTAAGTATGACATTGGAGTAGGAGAGTATGCTCTCATCCTTCTTAGGGTGATCAGAAATCCAGATCTTCGATACCATGCTTGTGTTGTTGATTGTTTGTCTCCATTAGAGGGCCTGCCTTCCCGACCACTTTGCTTTTAGCAAGCAAGTGATAATCGTGAGAAGGGGACGACCCAAAGTGAGTACGGCTAGAATTCCTTGGCATTCTAACTCACTATAAAAAAATACCCGATGAGCGAAAGCTTTGAAGGAAGTATTACGTGGGAATTGCAGTTACTTGGGAAGTGATGCCCCTTGAACTCTTTCTCATATCAACATCTAAGTAGGGCCTCTTGGTCTAAATCGTGCTTGCGCGACTACATTTGTTTGGTATCTTGATGGGCTTAATGTCTCAATCATGCTTGCATGACATCAAGGAGTAACGCTTAACAGAAATCCTTACTACATACCTTGTTTTTAGAGGCCAAAAACCCTTCTAGTTGCTTGAGAAGGACAAATTCGGATACTTGGAAGAGATACTAAGTTCGCCATGGGGAGATTCCATGGGGACTATTGCTTGGCTGCCCTGAGAAGTGAGTGCCGTGGAGGGGAGCCCGTGGGGTCAAGCATCTATGTATTCTCCTTGAATCCCATAATGAGTCTACCTCTCAAGTACCTAATGTCTTTGCCTACCCTAGGGAATGTGGAAATGAGCATGATTGTCTTGAGTCTAAGTTATAACATCTTGTATTCTTTGATTGTCAAAAGTTGAATACCATTTCAAGAACAAGCACATTGATATAACATAAGATCAAACACCAAAGACATTCATCCAACAAACATTCAACAAGATTCAAAGATCATACTTCAAGCATGGTTGTCCAACATTGGTCAAAAACTTGTTTCAACTCTTATGTCACTTGCATTTAGGTTCATCCTAGTTTGCATTTTGCAAGTTCATTATCAAGTATCAAAGTTAGGATTCACCTAAGTCATACTTCTTTTGCATATCAATAAAAGTCATCCATTTACATGAGTCCTCTTGCATAAGAGCAATATCATTTCATAATTAAACCTTAGGTTTCATCTTAGGTTGACATTGTCATATCCCAAGTCTCTTCATTAAGCCTAAGTCATTGTCATATCATATTAAGATCATTTGCATATGTCCTCTTGCATAAGAGCAATATCATTTCATAATTAAACCTTAGGTTTCATCTTAGGTTGACATTGTCATACATTTGCATTTGCATATCCCAAGTCTCTTCATTAAGCTTAAGTCATTATCATATCATAGCAATTGTCCCTTTGCATATAGTGTCAAAACTAGGTCTTGTCATACTTGAGTAATCCAAATCTTTGATAAACCCTAAGTCATTGTTAGGAGGTCTAGACATTATCAAACTTTTGTCCTTTTGTCATCAATATCATTTCGTCAAACCTAGCTTAGTATCCAAGCATATAGGGGAGACATCATCATCTTGTCCTTTGCCATTTAAGTCCTTTTGTCCTTTGAGGTCTAGACATCATTCCAATATCCTAAGGGTCTCTCTTAGATTTGCATTCCAAAAGTTTGTCAAAATCTTCAAAAACACCAAAAACATAGATTGCATTTTCATTTATTTAGGTTGCATTTAATTGCATATCATACATTATACTTGAAAAATTCCAAAAATATTGCATTTGCATAGTGACATGTCTATTGAAACAAGGTTCCAAGCACCAATGATGCAACAAAGTTTGACATATCAACCGACAATGCAATCAAATTTTAATCCAAGGCAATCACAATTATATCCAACCCAACAACAAGGCAATATCGGTCAAACTTATCATGATGATTTAAATGTCCAAATACAAAAACTAGAGGAGAAACTAGCTCAAGAAAAGGAGATATTGGAGCAAAAAGTGATAAACAGTGAGAAGATAAGATCTCAAATGTCCAAAATGTTTCAAAAATTTCCAAGTCAAAATCCAAATTTTGAGCCAATTAATGTAAGATCTCTTCTTGAACGATCAGACATACCAGCTCTCCTCTCCCAAATAGAGATGATGAAACAATTACAAGAAAGGAGACAACATCAATTTCAACATTATGTGCCTCCACAACAAGAACAAGAAGGTGTTTACTATCAATCATATTTTCAACCATCACAACCAATGACACAACCAATTGTTCAACATATGCAACCAACACAACCAATGGTTCAATTTCAACAATATGTCCAACCAACTATACAATGTCAACAAATAGTTCAACCAAGGGTGGAATATCAACAAGTTCAAGTTCAACCAACATATCAATGTCAACAACCACAACCAAACATTCAAAAACAAAGGTTGCAACACACACCAACCCAAGTTTCAAACATGTCAAAACAATTGAACCAAGTCCAAAATCAAAACATGACATTAGATCAGAACCAACTTCTTTCCAAACAAGTTCAAATTCCAGGTCCAACCATGTCAAAACCTCGAAAGAAAGGTGGCCTTATTGCAATGCTCTTAAGGAAACAACTAAGTGAGTCTTTTGAGGAAGATAAAGATAATACACTTATGTCTAGCAATGCCTCATCCCCTCGCAAGCAAATTGACTCTCCAGTGGCATCTATCCCTACACCTTTAGAAGTTTCACAAGAACCTTCCATATTGTCCTCATCAAACAATACACCCAAGGATGCAATTATCCAAGAGCTATCCATAATTGATTGCCAAGATAATCCAATTCATGATGCACATCCTTGCCATGTTTCAGAGATACAAGACCCAATGCCACCATGCACTTTATTGCCATTACCTGTTTTAGAGGACCCCATTCAAATTCCCTCTTCCTCATGTTCAAGCATTGATTCCTTGCCAGAACCCATCACAAATGTTCAAAGTGCATTTCCTTCATGCCAAAGCATTGATTCCTTGTCAGAATCCCCCAGGCATATCCAAAGTCCAACCCCATGTCAAGAGGATAATTTAGAGCACGAAGAAATGAGTCCTAAAGCAAATCGAGATCAAGATCCTGAAAACTTATCATCCCATCCAATTGTGGACCAGGACCCCATCTTCCTAGAAACTCATGATGATTCTCCTATTCTTGTCCATCCTATCCAAATTCCTATTGACATTCCACTCCCCGAGCAAGATCAAGATATCTTAGTCTATCCAATCCCAAATGATCCCCTTCCATTTCATGAACACAATGTCCTTTCAAATCCCATTGATATTCCACTTCCTCAGAAAGATCAAGATATCCCTTCCATTCTTTTCGATGATCCCATTGAAAGTCAAGAGCAAAGCACCTTTAAAGAGGATTCCAATGATCTTCCTCCTTGTCAAGATCAAATTATTCCTTCAGATCCTCCACAAGATCCACTTGTCCCTCCATCTCCACGTCCTAATCCCGCATATCCACTCCAAGATCGCATTCCTTTTGATGATCCCATTATTTCTCCCATTCCATCTCTTGAAGAGCCTATCATTTAACCATGTCCACTACACACTCCTAGTCCCCCTCATGATCCTGATACCCCTCATGATTCTAACGTGTCAGTGCAAGATGTTCATGAACCCTCGACATGCATAATGGGTTCTTCCACTTTGGTGCAATCTGATCCACTTCAGGATCCCATTATTTCTCTCATATCATATCCACCTCATAATGGACTCGCGTCTTCTTCCCAAAGAAAAGAGTCTCCTACAAGTCAAGATATTGATAAAGGCAAAGGGTTAGACCTTCACAAGCAAGAACCCCTCCATATCGAAGAATATACTAATGGTCATGGCTACAGAGCTCACACTCAAGGTGTTGGTATCCCTTCAAAGTCAAAATCCAAATGTCCACCTTCCCCATCATCACTTCCATCCATTCTAGGTCCCTATATCCCTCCATCTCCTATGCAACATCAACAAAGGCACACATCTTGGAGAACTTTCCATCAATCCCACAAGCCTCCATATCATTCCAATCCAAACCGACATTCATTCCCTCCTCCAAGCAATTTGGATGCCAAGTATAAGCATCATAAGTCTAGCAATCCACATGTATTCAAGGATCAACATGTCCAATATAATCGACATGTCAAAGCAAAGAGCAATATGATCTATAAAGAAAAGGAAATATCCAAAAGGCCACAAAGGCCCACAGAGCAAAATAAAGCAAAGTCAAAATATATATGGGTTCCTAAATCCCTTGTGCAAGCAATGCACTCTAAGGAACCACAAAAGCATGAAAAATCAAAAACCATGTGGATCCCTAAGCAGCTCCTTGAAGCACAAAAGCCGAAAGAAAAATCCAACTTGGCATCCAAAATTGCTATTCCTCCATCCAAACCTCCCAAGTCTATTTCTCCACCACCTTCTTCATCCATTTTGGGCCCTTATGTCCCCAAATCCCAAGCCTTTCTTCCGTCAAAATCTCAATATCCAAAATACATCTTTCCTCCATCAATCCATCACCCCTCAAGGTGTGTGCCAATGTCGGTCTTGCCAACATTTCCATCCACTCAAGCACAATTCTTCCAATACCCTATCCACTATCCAATGCATATTTTCCATCCTTTGATCCCTTTGATCCAATCCTTTGCATAAATCATTGCCTTAGTTTCATCTCATTGTCCATGTCCTTATCCTACCAACGTCTTTGAGCATGCTTTTAAAGGTCATGGTCCATTTATCTCAAGGCTACTATCCAAAAAAAAAAAAGACGCTTGAGTCCTTCTTCCATCCCCTATCATGTGTCCATCTTCTTCTGAAAAAGTCAAAAAGTCAAAATACAAAAAAAACAAAAAAAGTGAAAAAAAAAAAGTCAAAAGAAAAAAAAAGTAAAGAAAAATAATTCGTCCACTGGTGAAAACCTGGCAAACAGGCGCCTTGGGCAAGTACCGTGATGAAAACCTGGCAAACAGGCATCATGCGTAATCCATGAACTTCTTGCACACCACACTTGGGGGCAGATTTCCTCCTTCATATCCTATTGCCCTTCATTATCCTATCATACCATGTCATTACCCTTCATATCCTATTCTCCCTCATGTCCAGTTTCTCTTTCCACCTTTGATCTTGACAAGGCTGAGGATCTTCATGAGCATCACGCATCTTGTTTGCAGCTTTTAGTCCATCATAGCTTTTGGTCTTTATCCATTTGCTTATTTCAACCTTTCATCCATATTCCCTGGCTTATTGCAACTTTCTGCCACTGTCTCTTACCCTACCCCGACCTTCAGTCCATGTCCTTTATCCATTCTTGGTCTTGCTTATCCTATCCATATCTTATCACTATCCATACATTCTTTTTCATTCCTTGATCTTGATCTGACGTAAGGACGTGAAATGCAAAATTTAAACATGGTTTCAAAAACCTCTTGACATGTCCCTCATGCCATGTCACTGCTTTACATTATCATATCCAGTCTCTTGTCCCATCACGCAATAGCTCTTGGAAATTGCATCTGCGTTGTCTCCATAATAAAAGGCCTTTGTCTTCCCTCTATCCACCATCATTTCAGCAAGCCTATTTATTCACCTGTCATATTCCTTGCCTTGCTAGACACTGGGGGCAAAAATTTGAAAAATTTCCAAAAAAAAAAAATCAAATAATGTCCTGAAATAATCCAAAAAAAAAAAACACATAAAGTCCTGAAAAAATGAACACAAAAAAAATTGTAAAAACTCCAAAAACCAAAAACATGCATTTTTGCAATAAAGTATTCCCTTTATGCATCGACAGCTCACTGAGTATACATTCAACGATTCGCAATCAAACACTGTGCTTTAATGAAATCATGCTTTAACCAGATGAACTTTTTCAACTCAAACCAAGTATTCAAACTGATCCAAATTGTCTTATCAATCGAACATCAACATCAAAATCATTTGTCCTTGTTCTTATTATCATGGGTCTTATACAGGGTGTGGTATACTCGAAACCAGACTGTGTCCTGTCTTAGACGGGGTACCACATGTCCTGAAACCAGACAGCATGATCGTCCTATCAGTCCGTTCAACTTTTGACAATGAAGATCAAGATGTTTGTTTGGTTTGCTTGACTTTGTGCATCTTATCTTTTTATTGATTTATCTTTGGCTTCGATCATGTTCCTATGTTGCTCGATGATGTCACTGAGTGATTTAGAGTGACCGGGATGGCTCATGATCCTTTTCTTTTTTGATTGTGATTGTCGTTTGTTTATGCTGTGTCTGTCTTATGCAAATCGGGTTGCATTTCAGCTCTGGCCTTCAATGCCATGATGCTACGCATCCATTTTGCTAAATAAAAATAAAGGTTCTCACCTACAAAGTGCATTACTGAAAGCAAAATTTTCATCATCTCTAACTGTCTTCTATCTCATTTCTTCTTACTAACATTTCTTCCATCTGGTCGGATAGTCAGTTCGGTCTAGTGCTCCGATATCCAAGCACATATGCTGCATCCTGCATCCATTTGGTTAGTACAATTCCATCACACATATTACATCAAGCATTTTATCCATTTCATTTCATAAATCCATAAAAAAATACATAAAAATACATCCATACATGTTCATACAAGGTGCATAAGTCATTCATACATGCAAAAAAACATAAGTCATAACATATTGCATCCATCATGTCGATGCATATCATATCACATATCATAATAATGTCGGAGTACAAAATCGGACTGTCTGTCCTAAGTATGGCCCGCAGGCTGACTACAAAATGTTAAACTACATAATGTCCACTGTCTGTCATAAGGAGTACGTACCTCTGTCACTGGGTGCTCCCTCTATCTTCCTCATCCCCGCAATGTCCCGCAAACAAGTTAAATTCATCAAATTGCAAACATGGGTTTTCGAGATACATACCGCTGCTCCTGCGTCCTCCGGTCGTCCGAATGTGCGTACACATTCTCCAAGGTGATCCGCCGTTGGAATGTTCGCCATCTGTCTGCAAGTGTCCTTGTCCAGAGCAACAAATCCTCCTCTTTAGCTAGTGCAAATGAGTCATTTTCACCCTCTTGGTCCCATTTATAGCTCTTTGTCATTGCATAGATGGACGTGCATCCTCTCCATCTTATGTTGGTCGCGGTCTTGTGCACCTTAAATTGCTTGTCCTTCATGCATCTGATCTCCAATTGTCAGTCCGTTCGATCCTGTCATTTTTATCGATCAATTGGCCTCTTTTCCGCATGTTTCCAGCCAATTCCTCGAGGGGGCATGCATATGTCATTGTTATTGTCTGGGGCATTTTCATTATTGTTCTTTGAAACAATGCTCAGAATCGCATTGTCTCAAAGAGGGGCAAAATGTAGACACCCAAAAATGGTCAACGCTTGCGAAGTCATACTTTAACATTTGCGCATTGCCTCATTTTAGGTTTTTGCGTCGCATTAACATTTCTCCTATGTCACGCACTTGGTCTTTATCATTTGCGAACATCGAGTCATTCTTCTACATTCTTCAATCATCTTGTCCTTAAATTTGGTCTTGTCGACAACATTATCCAATCATGATTTTGATTAATTTTACCCTGTCGCATCAATGTGCGTATTCATTTGTCATCATTTTGGACATCGTCAATCCTAATTAGGGTTTTGTCCTCTTTTCAATCTTGTCATCATGCGATCGATTTGTCATCGATCGTTGTCATTGTTCGATCTTGTCATTTTGCGATCGATTTGTCATCGATCATGGTCATTTTCAATCTTGTCATCTTGCAATCCATTTTGTTGTCGATTCTTGTCCTCTTGTCGATTTTGTCATTTTGCGACCGATTTGTCATCATTTCACTATCAATCATTATCTGTCTCAATTGTGTCAATTTGGATCAAATCATGTCAATTGGCGTATTTCTCAATCAAATCATTTATCGCATTGGTCATTTATCAAAATCAAGTCATGACATTAATTATTTTCAATCAAGACCTAATTGTCATTTTCGCATTTCTAATTCGTCTTCTAGGGTTTTATGATTTAGTCATTTAACCTAATTTGCCATTTCTTCCTCCAGGATTACTAAATTATTTATTAATCCTAAGTCTTCTCATTACAATTAAATCTTTATTTAATTGGCTAATTATTCCTCTTTGTGAATTGATTAATAAATGAAAAATTATTAATTAATTCACTAAATCCTAATTTCTAATTTCTTTCAATTTCTAATTCCTAATTTTCATCAATTTCAAATTTCTAATTTCTTTTCCCTCCTTTTTCATCTCCTAATTCCATGGGAATGGCATTTCAATTTGTCATGAAATTGTCATAATTGATAATCAATCAATTTTGACATGAAATGTGTCATAATTTGTCATCAAATTGTCAATCAATCAAATTGTGCATGGAAAGTGCATAATTTGTCATATTGATTTGCAATTTCCATTTGAATTGCATCATGCCAATTTTGTCATTTATCCAATTTCTCTATAAATTGGATAATTTTCTTCTTCAACCCCTTCAATCACTTCATGAACTTCGAATTGCTATCAAACTACTGAATTTTCGTTCTAGTACTCTTGAGCTTTTTGCTTTCAATTGTGAGAGCACTTGTAGGTGAGATCCACAAAACTATTGAAGAGGAAAGAACAACAATGGAGCCGCATGGAAGGAGTATTCAATCTTGAATCTGGTTTGTATAATGTTTTCTTTTGAATGCTTCATTTTCATACCTTCATTGAATGTGCTTTAGAATTAGGTTCATTGCAATGAGTATTTCTTTGATTGAGCTATCATGTTTAACGTTTTGATTGATCTACTTATATCTTGTGATGAATCCTAATTCCTACGCTACAGTTCTAATTGAGAAGCAATTTTTTTTGGTTCAACTTCTGACAAAAGGCAAAAAAATGGGCGTACCCTCAGATGTGAAAAGGCTATTTGAGCTAAAGGAGTATCAGGATGTGAGCTATGACATTATTAATGACCCTTGAGAATAAAAGAGTCTGACTGGTGTGCCTTCTTTGTTCAAACCAGTGAAAACAAATTGGATTTGAAAAGATCCTTGAACATACACTCATTGTTTAGATTATAGAGTAAAAAAAATCAAAACTGTTGTCTTATTGATAAATGTTGTATTTTCAATCATTTTCAGAAGATCATCCATTAAAAATTTTGAATTTTTAATCCAAAACACAAAATTTCAAGTCACAAATCAGTTTAGCACATCGAAACAAAATAGTAGTGCATTAGAGAAAAACAGTAGCACATAAAAGCAAAACAGTAGCACATAAGAACAAAACAATAGTGCATAAAAGAAAAACAATAGCACATAAGAGTAAAACAACAATGCATAGAATGTCAACAGTAGCGCATCAGACCTAGTAGAATTCACAAACTTTCAACGATCCAAATTAACACCAGTTTAGCTCATATGTAAGATAGTTTATCACATCTAGAAGATAGTATAGCACATAGGAGATCCATAGTAGCACATACACAATATCTTTTGGTGTGCACATTGTCTAATTTTAGCACATAAGCTTGTCATCACCTAAGACAAAGAGCAAATTTGAAATTTTCTCAGAATATCAGAGTCACTTCTAGATACCCTTTTCAGAGTTGAGCTTGTCTGGCATCTGAAACATCAGTTTAAATAGGTTATTGCAAATGCAAACTTTCAACTGAAATTAGATCAAACAACTTGAGTACACTTATCATTCTAATTTTTAGCAGAGTTTCATCATCAAGATATATCATCCTTTATCATGAAGCGAGGCTAAAAATTAGATTAACTGAGTCTATCAATAGGAAGGATCTTTCCTATTCAACTTAGGTATCTCATATTGACACTCACAACAAGGATTGTAAGTTTAGAACAATCTCCATCATCACTTGTATGATCATCCACCATCGATTAAAGAAGAGGAAACTTAATGATCAAAAGGAAATCCTAAAGAAGAGATGATTTCTCTACATAAATCACAAACTCTTATTAAAACATCGTACATTTCTACATTGTTTTTCCAATTATCTACATGGTCATGGAAATGATTTTGACGAAGAATCTTTAAAAACTCGTTCTATTCAACAAAGATCAACCTTATCTCAATGTCTCAATAGAAGTGGTCAAATCTCATTGTCATATTTACCTCAACAAGAAATCACTTATTGAGTCACTCACCATCTAGAATAATCTTTCATCAATTCACATTTAAATTGAACCTTTCAAAATAGTCATAGCTATATCACTCATATGCCCATAGTAACCAAAGCTCAGAAACAAAAAAATCAAAGAAAAGGAAACAAAACCACAATCAATCATGGTAAGAAGAGAGGAAAATTCTTTTTATGGGTATCAAGATCTCAAAATAGAGGACATAAATGATGAACTAATTTAAGAGGCACAACAAGATCGAGAGTTCCAAAAATTTATGGAAAAGCTTCTAGAAATTGGCCCAGAAAAATACTTTCTGATGTTGCCAAATTAAGGTGCTAAACTACCTGCTAACTTTGATATGAACAAACTAAAAGAAGCTCCCAAGAGAGCAGAAATTCAGTCAAGAACTAGTGATAACAATCCCTTGAATGCATTAACCCAACAAATTCAGGCTCTTCAACAACAAACGCAAGACACACAAAGGGGAACAACAAGAAGATATACATTGGAAGACATTTGTCCATATCCATTTGATCGAATATTGAACATGATACCATTTCCACCAAATTCTGAAATTCCAAGATACGATAAATTCAATGGCAAAGCCGACCCATAAGACCATGTGAGGGAATTTTGCACCGTGAGTTTGAAATTTGCACATGATGAGACCTATTTAATGAGGTTATTTCCCAGAATTTTGGGTGGAAAAACCATGGAATGGTTCTCAAAACTTCCACCAGGTATCAGGAGATTCGATGAGCTGGTAGACAAGTTTGTATCTCAATACTCATACACTATTCAATATGAAGTAACCATGCTTGACTTTGATAGTTCTGATACTTAATGTAAGTACAATTCCAATAGCCAACAAGATGAGAGCGGGGGGGGGGGGGGGTAATCATACAAACTTAATCTTCCATAAAAACATCAGATTCAACCTCGGTAACATATACTTCAGTAATATAACCAAAACTGCTAAACATGCAAACTCAAAAGCATATAAACATCATAAACCTCATAACACCAGATTTAACATGGAAACCCAAATAGGAAAAAACCACTGTGGGATTTTGGACCCACTAAGAAATATACTCTTCTAGAGTATGCTCGGTTAAAAGCAAATCCTGTTAAAGATTACAAACACATTGCTAGATATGACCCGGTTAAGGGATTTCCCTCAGATCTGTTAGGATCTTCACCTTGTTAGAAGTGACCTTGTTAAAGGATTTCAAACACTCAATCAGAATGTCACCTTGCTAGAGGGTTTTACAAATAAGACTGTTAAGTTCACTCAGTTAAGAGATTTTCTGTCACTTTCACAAAATAATAGTAATAAAAATCTATCTGCAACTACACATCTAAAATGCTAAAGTAGATTCTTATTTGCTTAATACAATCTAAACATAGAACTAATCTTGTCCATCTACTGGGCTTCTATACTCTGTTTATTCAAAACAGGTCTTCAAGCTTCTGTGCTCGGTAATCACTATGTAGCATCCCTGTGCATACATTTGCCTACATGCATTGTTTATCAACAATTCCCTATTTATAAACAATTAGCTACCCGCTTAATCTCTTTGATCACATTTCCCATGATCAATCATAGCCATCAGATCTTCAATCTTGTCCAGGTTCAATGTATCCTTCGATCTGAAAAATGTTTTACCCTGCCTAGGAACTTGCATACATTTCTTGGAACTTGTGCTAGGGTAATGCGGTTCAATCTGCGTTGTAGATCTTCATGCCGATTTTCCTTTGCCATAGATTCATTAACAAACTTCATGCACGACATACCAATCATTTAATCAGCTCCAGCTCATCAGCTTCCTTCATTAAATAATGCATGTAACCATTTAATGTATTCTGTTACAGCTCAGTTACAACTCGGTAACAACTTGGTGAATACTAAACTTTACTCGGTAGACATTCTGCATTCATTAACTGAAAGCGATAACCTTAGGGTTTACCGACTAGGTTCCTTAGGGTTTACCGACTAGGTTCTTTGCTCGGTAACATAGTATTGTATTAACCTTACAATTTACAACATATGTATGATGTTAAAACAATCTAAACATCATGATCCCATCATTGTCTAACTCGGTAATAGTTGCCCATTGAATACCTTATTCATCATATTCTTTTTGTGTCTTTTACCGACATCTTTATACTCATCAAATCATACTTCTCAAGATATGGCAACATCATACTAAATTAGAAAATCAATTTCTTGACATCAATGACAAAATAATAATATTAAGACAGTAAATCATCCTTAATCAGTTATATCCATAGTCATCAACAACCTTCTCAATATCCTTATTGAAATGCCAACAATCTCCCATTGTCTGTTATAATGCCAAATGCCAACAATCTCCCCCTTTGGCATTGATGGCAAAACCAATTGATTTGACCTAATTGATTCGGATTGCTGTGAGTTTTTTGTGAGATTCTGAAATGCTCTCTTCCTGTCATCAGAATTCTCCCCCATACATTAGATTTCTCCTCTTTTCTCAGTCTTTCTTTTTTGCTTTTTTTTCAGTCTTCTCAGTCTTTTCCAGTCTTCTTCTCTAGTCTTCTCCCCCTTTGACAACAATGCCAAAAAAAAATAAAAAAAATAAAGAATTAAAACATAATTTCTTCCTGTATGAAGTGAATTCCTGCTGTAATGTGTCAACTTAGTCTCGGTCAGAGCATTTTGTCTTCAATTCCTGTTTCCTATATTGTATCCTGCACTGTTTCTTGTACACCTTTAGAAAACATCCTAAAGTGTGTAAATCAACATCAACTCTTAAAAGATATTCGATAGAGTCATCAAATTGATGCTTTCACCGAACTCGGTCAGTGAGTAGAAGATAGGGGTAGGACCCCTAACTTACTTCTAAGATACTCAAAAGTGTCCCTTGGTAGTGGCTTGGTGAAGATATCTGCTATTTGTCCCTTTGTGCTAACATACTCCAACACCACTTTCTTCTCTTGAGCTTCTTCTCTAAGATAATGATATTTGATAGAGATGTGCTTTGTCTTAGAGTGCATAACAGGATTCTTCGAAATGTTAATGACACTAGTATTGTCACAGAATATAGTTACTGGCTTGGTAACTTTCTCATTTATACCTTCCAATAGTTGTTTGATCCATGCTATGTTGGTACAATTCAATGCTGCAGAAATGTATTCAGCTTCTGCTGTTGACTGTGAAACACATCCTTGTTTCTTGCTAAGCCAACTCACTAGTCTTTCTCCTAAAAAGAAAGCTCCTCCACTTGTGCTTTTCCTGTCATCAATGTTGCCTGCCCAATCAGCATCACTATAAACTTTTAAATCAAAATCATTTCCTTTCTGATATACTAAGCCATAGTCTTCAGTGCCTTTCAAGTATCTGAAAATTCTTTTGATTGCTGTCATGTGTGTTTCCTTAGGATCTGCAGAGAATCTTAAAACTACACCTACTGCATGTGCTATGTCTGGTCTGCTGTGAACAACATATTGTAGCTTTCCAATCATGGATCAGTAAAGTGTCTCATCAATAGATGCAGATTCATCATTCTTTGATAGTTTACAGTTGGTAGTCATAAGAGTACTTACTTGTTTTGAATCCTCCATTCCAAAGTTCTTGCATAAAGAGTCATTTCCAAAAAATATAATATCATCAACAAATATGGCTGAGATCAATATTCCATTTTCATCATTCTTCATGTACATATTGATGTTCTCACTTGTCCTTATAAAACCAATCTTAATCAAATAAGAGTGCAATCTTTCATACCATGCTCTAGGTGCTTGTTTCAGACCATATAATGCTTTGTTCAATTTACATACATGATCTTTACTCTTGTCTTCAACAAATCCTTCAGGTTGTTCAATAAAAACTTCTTCTTCTACTATTCCATTCAGAAATGCAGATTTGACATGCATTTGATATACCTTGAAGTTTTTGAAAGCAACATATGCCAACAATGTTCTTACTTCTTCAAGTCTAGCCACAGGTGCAAAAGTTTCACCATAATCAATTCCTTGTTCTTGAGCATAACCTTTGCATACTAGTCTTGCTTTATTTCGAATGACCTCACCTTTTTCATTTAGCTTGTTTCTGAAAAATCCACTTTGTACCGATTACATTTTTGTCCTTCGGTCTTGGGATTAGTGTCCATGTGTCATTCTTCTTGATTTGATCAATATCTTCTGTCAGAGCATTTATCCAATCTTCACTGTTAAATGCCTCTTTCACTATTCTTGGTTCAAATTCAGATATTAGACATGTGTTATGTCTCAGTTTGTTCCTTGTCATCACTAGATCATGCTTATCTCCTATAATATGACTTGGTGCATGATGTCTTCTGACATACTTGGCTAATACAGGCTCGGTAGGCTCTGTATGATCTTCTTCATCACTCGGTAACTGGATATTCTCTTCATTTTCTTCAATTGTTTTCTCGGTAGGACTTGTCAGTTGAACATAGACAAATTCATCATTTCTTTTTGCAAATTCATCAATTTTCACATTTGCACTTTCTACAATTTTGTTAGATGATTTGATCAGACATTTAAATGCTTTGCTCCTAGAAGAATAACCTAGAAATGTTCCTTCTTCACTTTTCTGATCAAACTTTCCATTTCTATCATCTTTGTGTACATAGCATCTACTTCCAAAGATTTTAAAATAACTTACATTAGGTTTCTTGTCATACCAGATTTCATATGGTGTCTTCAAAGTACCTTTCTTCAGTTGTACTCGGTTTAGGGTGTAAACTGCTGTGCTTATTGCTTCTCTCCAAAATGTTTGTGTTGGCATTTTTGTTGTTTATGTTGTGATTGTCATTGATGGACACACACTTGTATTGAGATCCCCTTTATATATATGAGCTTGTGCTCAACTGGTATTTGTTCCAACTGGTATGTTGTATACTAGTCTTTAGACTAGTGGTGATTTTGCAGAATGTGTTTACCGGTCTGAAGCGATATGTCGACCCCAAGTGGTTCGTAGATCCCAAGCAGCATGAGGGAGAAAAGCTACACAACACATTCTTACCAATCTTCATTTTTGTCAAACCGGCAATCGGTATTTTGTATGAACCGGTAATACTCTGTGATGAGTTACCAATCGACATTTTGTGATGAGTTACCAATCCACCGATTGTTTGATGGTGCCGACACATTGATGGTGCTTTTTGTGTCGTGTTACTGAGTATGTCTAGATTCATTGAACCTAGGAAATTATAATGTAATCCTATTGGACCGATATGAAATCAGATTCCTTTAAAAGGACATCATGTCTAGGGTTTTAAGTTGTTGCTGAAAGGGTTAATGTCGAGCTAGGGTTTTAAGGTAGAAGTTGAGAACGATCTTATCTGAGAAGATCAAGTTGTAACTATGAGAGAGATAGAGAAGACTGAAGTAATGCTGGAATGCATTAGCTGTGAGCAATACTAGATCTAACCAAGCAGTTTGTGCTATTAGATAGATCAAACACTCATTGATTACTCACATCTTTGACAAGTCTGTAGCCCATAACTGGGTAGGCCTCAAAGCCTTTGTAAAATCCTCTAACAAGGTGGTTCACACATGTGAATCTAAAATCCTCTAACAAGGTAGTCTTTAATCAAACTTATCTCCTAACAGAGATTGAGATTCTTAACAGGATCTATTTTGGTGAAGAACATTGTAAGACCTTAACCGGTCTGACCTTAACTGGTCTGGCTTCTATTCTGCAGATAGTGACTTGTGAGTTCCATCTCACCGTGGTTTTTCCCAGTTGGGTTTCCACGTCAAATATCTTGTGTTATGGTTGTATTGCTTTTGTGGGTGAATGTTTTATTCACATTTTGGTTTGCATGTGTGGTAACCGGTCTGACTGTTAGACTGCTTTACCGATTTATCTTTAGACTGTGTAAGTGTTTTAGTGCAGTGATTTTTGGCATACTAATTCACCCCCCCCTCTTAGTATTCATTATTTTATGGTACTTTCTTTTCAATCATCAGGGTTCTGGCACAATCCACAATAGATCCGTTTCTTCTCTCAGCTATTCCATTTTGTTGTGGAGTTCTCGGTGTAGAGACTTGTCTTTTAATACCATGATCATTGCAGCATAAGTTGAACTCATTAGATTTGAACTCTCCTCCTCTATCTGATCTAAGACATTTCAATAGTCTTCCTATTTCATTTTCAACTCTTGCCTTGTACCATTTAAATATTTGAAAAGCTTCTGATTTTTCTTTTAAAAACATTACTGACATCATCCTTGAGTAATCATCCACAAATAATATGAAATATTTGTCACCATAATAACTTTGAATTTTCATAGGACCACAAAGATCAGTATGCAAAAGATCTAAAATTCCCTTAGAAGTGTAAGACTTACTTGTAAAGCTTGATCTTGTCATCTTACCCATCTGGCATCCTCGACACATAGCATTCTCAGGTTTTTCAAGACTCGGTAGACCTCTTACTCGGTGCTACTTACTTATTTTGATCAGATTATCAAAGTTTACATGACAAAACCTTTTATGCCATAACCAAGTATCATCTATCTTTGCATACAGACATTTATTCTAAGTTGAGTCAAGGTGAAATGTGTTAACTTTTGTTTGTGTCCCGGTAGCAGCTAACTTTCCATGCTTGTCATGAACTTTGACAATTCCTTTCTGAAATTCTATTTGGTAACCTGTATTGTTTAGCTGTGCTACACTCAACAAATTGTATTTCAAACCTTCAACCCAATAAACATCATTCCATCCTTCATTGTCAACAAGTGTTATAGATCCTTTACCTCTTATTGGACATGGTGTATCATTACCAAATCTTACATAGCCTCCATCATAATCTTCTAACATAACAAACATGTGTTTATCACCTATCATATGATGTGATCATCCACTATCTGTGATCCAAGAATCATTAGTATTTATGTGAGATATTAGGGATTTTTCTTCATACCTTTCTTCATCTAATCCATCTTTGATAGCCACATAAACTACTTCTTTTGTATCAGCTTCATCTGATTTATCATTGTTGGATTCCTCATCGGCTATTAAGCATGTCTTTTTATCTCTTCTTCTGAAGTCTCGGTGTCCTCTGTAATGATTATCTTTCTGTCTGTCATGTTGGTAATCTCTCTTTTCAGTAGAATCTTTGTCAAGATAGTTAGAAGCCATATGTCCTATTTTATCACAATTGAAACATTTCAAAGGTAGTTTTCCTTTATACTTACCTTTGCCTCTCGGTAACCTTTTGGCTAATAGTGCTTCAAACTCTTCCTGCTTTCTGATTTCCTCATATAGTTTGTGTACTTCTTCCATGTTCTTACGAAATCTTTCACTTGCTCCACTGTGATCTCCTTAAGAGTACTTGTACTTTCTTTCATTGTAATCATTAGATTCATCAATATGAAAAGAACTAAATGCAAATTCAACTTTATTTACCGAAGATCCACTGTTATCAAAGTTACTTAACTCAAATGCATGTAGCTTACCAGCAGTAGCATCTAAAGAAACTGACATATTAGGTACAGACCTCAATTAATTGATTGCAGATACTCGGATTGCATAAGCCGGTAGAAGGGTTCTTAACAACTTACTTGTTATATCCTTTTCTTCAATAGTTCCACCTGCTCCTTTGATTTGATTGACAATCTCCTTTAGTCTTGTACTGTACTGAGTTATGTTCTCACCTTCATTCATCCTCATAGATTCAAGTTGTCCTCTTAGACTGTCTACTTTTTCTCTTTGAACATGTTCATCTCCTCTATACACTGATATGAGCTTGTCCCACATAGCCTTTGCATCATTGCAGCCTTCTAGATCATTAAACTCAGAGTCGGTCAATGCAGATGTTATTTCAATCATTGCCTGGATATGTTCTTGCTTTGCCTTTATTTCTTCCATAGTCAATGGATAGGTGCTCGGTGTGATGAAATCATTCTCCAGATAATATACAACATATTCTCCAATTCTTGATAGGTGCAGCTTCATCCTTTTCTGCCATGTAGAGAAACTTGACTTGTTCATCTTCGGTGCATCCCTCTTATACATCTTTGGATCTTTGCCTCAAGTACCTTTAAACTTTTCTTCCAAAGTCCAGAGCTCTGATACCAATTGATAGTTATGATACTTAATGTAAGTACATATCCAATGACAAAATAATAATATTAAGACAGTAAATCATCCTTAATCAGTTATATCCATAATCATCAACAACCTTCTCAATATCCTTATTGAAATGCCAACAATCTCCCATTGTCTGTTATAATGCCAAATGCCAACAATCTCCCCCTTTGACATTGATGGAAAAACCAATTGATTTGACTTAATTGATTCGGATTGCTATGAGTTGTGTGTGAGATTTTGAAATGCTCTCTTCCTGTCATCAGAATTCTCCCACATACATTAGACTTCTCCTCTTTTCTCAGTCTTTCTTTTCTGCTTTTTTTTTTTTCAGTCTTCTCAGTCTTTTCCAGTCTTCTTCTCCAGTCTTCTCCCCTTTTGACAACAATGCCAAAATAAAAAATAAAAAAATAAAGAACTAAAACATAATTTCTTCCTGTATGAAGTGAATTCTTGCTGTAATGTGTCAACTTAGTCTCGATTAGAGCATTTTGTCTTCAATTCCTATTTCCTGTATTGTATGCTGCACTGTTTCCTGTACACCTTTAGAAAACATCCTAAAGTGTGTAAATCAACATCAACTCTTAAAATATACTTGATAGAGTTATCGAATTGATGCTTTCACCAAACTCAGTCAGTGAGTAGAAGATAGGGGTAGGACTCCTAACTTACTTTTGAGATACTCAAAAGTGTCCCTTGGTAGTGGCTTGGTGAAGATATCTGCTATTTGTTCCTTTGTGCTAACATACTCCAACACCACTTTCTTCTCTTGAGCTTCTTCTCTAAGATAATTTTATTTGATAGAGATGTGCTTTGTCTTAGAGTGCATAACAGGATTTTTAGAAATGTTAATGGCACTAGTATTGTCACAGAATATAGTTACTGGCTCGGTAACTTTCTCATTTATACCTTCCAACAGTTGTTTGATCCATGCTATTTTGGTACAATTCAATGCTGCAGCAACGTATTCAGCTTCTGCTATTGACTGTGAAACACATCCTTGTTTCTTGCTAGGCCAACTCACTAGTCTTTCTCCTAAAAAGAAAGCTCCTCCACTTGTGCTTTTCTTGTCATCAATGTTGCCTGCCCAATCAACATCAGTATAAAATTTTAAATCAATTCTGATATAATAAGCCATAATCTTCAGTGCCTTTCAAGTATCTGAAAATTCTTTTGATTGCTTTCATGTGTGTTTCCTTAGGATCTGCAGATAATCTTGCAACTATACCTACTACATGTGCTATGTCTGGTCTGTTGTGAATAACATATTGTAGCTTTCCAATCATGGATCGGTAAAGTGTCTCATCAACAGATGTAGATTCATCATTCTTTGATAGTTTATAGTTGGTAGTCATAGGAGTACTTACTGGTTTTGAATCCTCCATTCCAAAGTTCTTGCATAAAGAGTCATTTCCACAAAATATAATATCATCGACAAATATGGCTGAGATCAGTATTCCATTTTCATCATTCTTCATGTACATATTGTTGTTCTAACTTGTCCTTATAAAACCAATCTTAATCAAATAAGAGTGCAATCTTTCATACCATGCTCTAGGTGCTTGTTTCAGACCATATAATGCTTTGTTCAATTTACATACCTGATCTTTACTCTTGTCTTCAACAAATCCTTCAGGTTGTTAAATAAAAACTTCTTCTTCTAAAGAAATGCAGATTTGACATCCATTTGATATACCTTGAAGTTTTGAAAGCAGCATATGCCAACAATGTTCTTACTCCTTCAAGTCTAGCTACAGGTGCAAAAGTTTCACCATAATCAATTCCTTGTTCTTGAGCATAACCTTTGCATACTAGTCTTGCTTTATTTCGAATGACCTCACCTTTTTCATTTAGCTTGTTTCTGAAAATCCACTTTGTACTGATTACATTTTTTTCCTTCGGTCTTGGGATTAGTGTCCATGTGTCATTCTTCTTCATTTGATCAATCTCTTCTGTCATAGCATTTATCCAATCTTCACTATTAAATGCCTCTTTCACTATTCTCAGTTCAAATTCAGATATCAGACATGTGTTATGTCTCAGTTTGTTCGTTGTCATCACTGGATCATGCTTATCTCCTATAATCTAACTTGGTGCATGATGTCTTCTGACATACTTGGCTAATACAGGCTTGGTAGGCTCTGTATGATCTTCTTCATCACTCGGTAACTAGGTATTCTATTTATTTTCTTCAACAGTTTTCTCGGTAGGACTTGCCGGTTGAACATAGACAAATTCATCATAATCTTCTGGTTCTTTGGAATTTCCTTCATCATTTCTTTCTACAAATTCATCAATTTTCACATTTGCACTTTCTACTATTTTGTTAGATGATTTGATTAGACATTTAAATGCTTTGCTTCTAGAAGAATAACCTAGAAATGTTCCTTCTTCACTTTTCTGATCAAACTTGCCATTTCTATCATCTTTGTGTACATAGCATCTACTTCACAAGATTTTAAAATAACTTACATTAGGTTTCTTGTCATACCAGATTTCATATGGTGTCTTCAAAGTACCTTTCTTCAGTTGTACTCAGTTCAGGGTGTAAACTGCTGTGCTTATTGCTTCTCTCCAAAATGTTTGTGGTACTTTCTTTTCAATCATCAGGGTTCTGGCACAATCCACAATAGATCTGTTTCTTCTCTCAGCTATTCCATTTTGTTGTGGAGTTCTCAGTGCAGAGACTTGTCTTTTAATACCATGATCATTGCAGCATAAGTTGAAGTCATCAGATGTGAGCTCTCCTCCTCTATCTGATCTAAGACATTTCAGTTGTCTTCCTGTTTCATTTTACACTCTTGCCTTGTACCATTTAAACATTTGAAAAGCTTTTGATTTTTCTTTTAAAAACATTACTGACACCATCCTTGACTAATCATCCACAAATAATATGAAATATTTGTCACCATAATAACTTTGAACTTTCATAGGACCACAAAGAACAGTATGCACAAGATCTAAAATTCCCTTAGAAGTGTAAAACTTACTTGTAAAGCTTGATCTTATCATCTTACCCATATGGCATCCTCGGCACATAGCATTCTCAGGTTTTTCAAGACTCGGTAGACCTCTTACTCGGTGGTTCTTACTTATTTTGATCCGGTTATCAAAATTTACATGACAAAACCTTTTATGCCATAACAAAGTATCATCTATCTTTGCATACAGACATTTACTCTGAGTTGAGTCAAGGTGAAATGTGTTACCTTTTGTTTGTGTCCCGGTAGCAGCTAACTTTCCATGCTTGTCATGAACTTTGACAATTCCTTTCTGAAATTCTATTCGGTAACTTGTATTGTTTAGTTGTGCTACACTCAACAAATTGTATTTCAAACCTTCAACCCAATAAACATCATTGCATCTTACATTGTCAAGAAGTATTATAGATCCTTTACCTCTTACTGAACATGGTGTATCATTACCAAATCTTACATAGCCTCCATCATAATCTTCTAACATAACAAACTTGTGTTTATCACCTGTCATATGATGTGAGCATCCACTATCTATGATCCAAGAATCATTAGTATTTATGTGAGATATTAGAGATTTTTCTTCACACCTTTCTTCATCTGATCCATCTTTGATAGCCACATAAACTACTTCTTTTGTATCAGCTTCATTTGATTTATCATCGTTGGATTCCTCATCGGCTATTAAGCATGTCTTTCTATCTCTTCTTCTGAAGTCTCGGTGTCCTCTGTAATGATTATCTTTCTGTCTTTCATGTCGGTAATCTCTCTTTTCAGTAGAATCTTTGTCAAGACAGTTAGAAGCCATATGTCCTATTTTATCACAATTGAAACATTTCAAAGGTAGTTTTCCTTTATACTTACCTTTGCCTCTCGGTAACCTTCTGGCTAATAGTGCTTCAAACTCTTCCTGCTTTCTGATTTCCTCTTACAGTTTGTGTAATTCTTCCATGTTCTTACAAAATCTTTCACTTGCTCCATTATGATCTCCTTTAGAGTACTTGTACTTTCTTTCATTGTAATCATTAGATTCATCAAGATGAAAAGAACTAAATGCAAATTCAACTTTATTTACCGAAGATCCACTATTATCAAAGTTACTTAACTCAAATGCATGTAGCTTACTAGCAGTAGCATCTAAAGAAACTAGCATATTAGGTATAGACCTCAATTCATTGATTGCAGATACTCGGATTGCATAAGCCGGTAGAAGGGTTCTTAACAACTTACTTGTTATATCCTTTTCTTCAATAGTTCCACCTGCTCCTTTGATTTGATTGACAATCTCCTTTAGTCTTGTACTGTACTGAGTTATGTTCTCACCTTCATTCATCCTCATAGATTCAAGTTGTCCTCTTAGACTGTCTACTTTTTCTCTTTGAACATGTTCATCTCCTCTATACACTGATATGAGCTTGTCCCACATAGCCTTTGCATCATTGCAGCCTTCTAGATCATTAAACTCAGAGTCGGTCAATGCAGATGTTATTTCAATCATTGCCTGGATATGTTCTTGCTTTGCCTTTATTTCTTCCATAGTCAATGGATAGGTGCTCGGTGTGATGAAATCATTCTCCAGATAATATACAACATATTCTCCAATTCTTGATAGGTGCAGCTTCATCGTTTTCTGCCATGTAGAGAAACTTGACTTGTTCATCTTCGGTGCATCCCTCTTATACATCTTTGGATCTTTGCCTCAAGTACCTTTAAACTTTTCTTCCAAAGTCCAGAGTTCTGATACCAATTGATAGTTATGATACTTAATGTAAGTACATATCTAATAGCCAACAATATGAGAGGGGGGGGTGAATCATACAAACTTAATCTTCCATAAAAACATCAGATTCAACCTTGGTAACATATACTTCAGTAATATAACCAAAACTACTAAACATGCAAACTCAAAAGCATATAAAAATCATAAACCTCATAACACCAGATTTAACATGGAAACCCAAATAGGGAAAAACCATCATGGGATTTCGGACCCACTAAGAAATATACTCTTCTAGAGTATGCTCGGTTAAAAGCAAATCATGTTAAAGATTACAAACACATTGCTAGATGTGGCCCAGTTAAGGGATTTCCCTCAAATCTGTTAGGATCTTCACCTTGTTAGAAGTGACCTTGTTGAAGGATTTCGAACACTCAATCAGAATGTCACCTTGCTAGAGGGTTTTACAAATAAGACTGTTAAGTCCACTCGGTTAAGAGATTTTCTATCACTTTCACAAAATTACAGTAATAAAAATCTATCTGCAACTTCACATCTAAAATGCTAAAGAAGATTCTTATTTTCTCAATACAATCTAGACATAGAACTAATCTTGTCCATCTGCTGAGCTTCTATACTCTTTTTATTCAAAACAGGTCTTCAAGCTGCTGTGCTTGGTAATCACTATGTAGCATCCCTGTGCATACATTTGCCCGCATGCATTGTTTATCAACAGTTCCCTATTTATAAACAATTAGCTACCCGCTTAATCTCTTTGATCACATTTCCCATGATCAATCATAGCCATTAGATCTTCAATCTTGTCTAGGTTCAATGTATCCTTCGATTTGAAAAATGTTTTACCCCGCCTAGGAACTTGCATACATTTCTTGGAACTTATGCTAGGGTAATGCGGTTCAATCTGCACTGTAGATCTTCATGCTGATTTTCCTTTTCCATAGATTCATTAGCAAAATTCATGCATGGCATACCAATCATTTAATCAGTTCCATCTCATCAGCTTCCTTCATTAAATAACACATATAACCATTTAATGTATTCTGTTACAACTCGATTACAACTCGGTAACAACTTGGTAACAACTCGGTGAATACTAAACTTTACTCGGTAGACATTTTGCATTCATTAACTGATAGCGATAACCTTAGGGTTTACCGACTAGGTTCCTTAGGGTTTACCGATGAGGTTCTTTGCTCAGTAACATAGTATAGTATTAACCTTACAATTTACAACATATGTATGATGTTAAAACAATCTAAACATCATGATCTCATCATTGTCTAACTTGGTAATAGTTGCCCATTGAATACCTTATTCATCCCCTTATTCATCATATTCTTTCTGTGTCTTTTACTGACATCTTTATACTCATCAAATCATACTTCTAAAGATATGACAACATCATACTCAATTAGAAAATCAATTTCTTGACATCAATGACAAAATAATAATATTAAGACAGTAAATCATCCTTAATTAGTTATATCCATAGTCATCAACATCCTTCTGAATATCCTTATTGAAATGCCAACAATCTCCCATTGTCTGTTATAATGCCAAATGCCAACAGACTTATGCAACACAAAACATAAAAATGGTGAGACATTCCTTGCCTTCTCACAAAGATGGCAACAGTTGTTTGCTAGGTATCATGGTCTTGTACTTGAGAAAGAAAAGATGAATATTTTCATTGATACACTAAACAATGAAATGAGCTATAGACTCCAATTACAATATCCACCAAATTTTCAAAAGCTAATAAAAAATGGTCTCAAGATTGGGGAAGCCTTAGTTAAAAGAGGAGTGTTAAAATTCTCTAAAGAAGGCACAAACTTTTCCAATAATTATAACAACACCAATAGCAATGATAAATCCAAATTCTGGACAAGAAACGAGAACATTGTCAATGATTGTATGGTCAATGCACATAACATCAAACCAAAACAACTAATCTTGAACTTATCAGGTACTGTACCATCAAATAATCTAGATACCACCAGATCTAAACCAACACCTGCACCATGTTGAAGAAAATTCACACCTTTTAGACAATCACTCGAATCAACATTCAAAGAATTCCTTGCAAACAAACTCATAACATTGCCAGATACCTGAGATTTTGAACCAAAAGTCAAACCAACATGGTGGAATGATGCACATTATTGTGAGTTTCATAGAAGCAAAGGTAATATAACTAATGATTGCCAAAGATTAAAAAATTTAGTTCAAGACTTGCTCGATAAAGGTGACATGACTATCGAGGGACACAAAAAAAATGATGATCATGGAGCATTAAAATATCCTCTTCCTAATTATGAAAAGGGAGAACCATCTTCTTCAAACAACAAAGGAAAGAAAGTGAGCTACATCTATGATAATGTTATCAATCACATTTCCACATCAGATAATCAAATCAATATCATTAAAACAAAGGATAAACAAGAAAATAACTGGTAAATGTAACCACACGAGCGCAATCTAAGTTTGTATTAAAAGAAAACAAATCTAAAACATTCTTTATCCCTTCAAATCAATACAACTTGGTAGATCAATTGCAAAAGACACCCGCACAAATATCCATACTAGAACTTCTTAAAGTATCACTTGCACACAAGGACATTCTAGAAAGAGCTCTAGTAGACACCATAGTACCAAACAATTTGGATGTTGATCGATTCCAAGCCATGGTGAGGCATTTAACTGTGACTCACAATCTATCATTTTCAGAAAATGATGATGTCTCCTTGAGTCATCCACATAACACTCCACTCCATATTGAAGTGTTAATCCATAAACATCAGGTCAAATGTGTATTAATAGATGGAGGATCTGGTTTAAATATTTTTACTTTAAAGCTTATCCATGCACTGTGTTTCTTAGAAAATGCTATAGATCCTAAGAAAAAGATAAACATCAAAGCTTATGATGATGAAGAGAGATCCTCAAAAGGATTAGTGGTATTTCCCATTCAAGTGGTAGTACCATCTACTTACCACCAATGTATGAAATTCCCCTACAATGGACAAGAAATCTCAATCTCAGTAGACTCTAATCCATTTCAATATTGTAATAACCTCAAGGCATTTCAAGATGTATTGGTATAATACAACAGGGAAGCTCTTACTTCTACATCCAATAGTGAAACCCAATTCAAGGCTTTATCAATAGGTTTTGAGAAAAAAATGTAGCTAAAAGACAAAGGTATGAGAGAATACTCTTTGAACATTCTTTGTGTACATCAAAACTACCGGTTTCACCAAGATCTCATTAACAACCATCAACATCTAAGCAAAAATCTTTACAGCCTATCAATCTCTTTGATGGTACAATTATCAAAGTAGACACTCTAGTAGATGAATCCAATGATAATTAAAGACATCCTAAACTGGCTATACAAGGATGAAGAAGAAACCAAAGAAGAATCTTTAAATATCATAGTACAAACATAGAAGTATGGTAATGTTGGCATTATAACAGACAAAGGGAGATTGTTGGTATTTCAATAAGGACATTGAGAAGGTTGTTGATGATTATGGATATAACTGCTAAAGGATGTTTACTGTCTTAATATTATTATTTTGTCATTGATGTCAAGAAATTGATTTTCTAATTCAATATGATGTTGCCATATCTTAAGAAGTATGATTTGGTGAGTATAAAGATGTCGGTAAAAGACACAAAAAGAATGTGATGAATAAGGGGAGGAATAAGTTATTCAATGGGCAACTATTACCGAGTTAGACAATGATGAGATCATGATGTTTAGATTGTTTTGATATCCTACATATGTTGTTGATTGTAAGGTTAATACTATACTATGTTATTGAGCAAAGAACCTAGTCGGTAAACCCTAAGGTTATCGCTATCAGTTAATGAAGGCAGAATGTCTATCGAGTGAAGTTTAGTATTTACCGAGTTGCAACCGAGTAATAACAGAATGCATTGAATGAATAAAAAGCATTATTTAATGAAGGAAGTTGATGAGCTGGTTATGATTAAATGATTGGTATGTCATGCATGAAGTTTGTTAAAGAATCTATGGCAAAGGAAAATCAACAAGAAGATCTACAACTCAGATTGAACCGCAATACCCTAGCACAAGTTCCAAGAAATGTATGCAAGTTCCAAGGTAGGGTAAAATGTTTTCAGATTGAAGGATACATTGAACCTAGTCAAGTTTGAAGATCTGATGGCTATGATTGATCATGGGATATGTGATCAAGGAGATTAAGCGGTTGAAAAATTGTTTATAAATAAGGAACTGTTGATAAACAATGCATGCAGGCAAGTGTATGCACAAGGATGCTACATAGTGATTACTGAGCACAGAAGCTTGAAGACCTATTTTGAATAACAGTGTATAGAGCCCAGTAGATGGACAAGATAAGTCCTATGACTAGATTGTATTGAGCAAATAAGAATCTACTTTAGCATTTTAGATGTGAAGTTGTATATAGATTTTTATTACTGTTATTTTGTAAAGTGATAGAAAATCTCTTAACCGAGGGGACTTAACAGTATTATTTGTCAAACCCTCTAGCAAGGTGACATTCTGATTGAGTGTTTGAAATCCTTTAACAAGGTCACTTCTAACAAGGTGAAGATCCTAACAGATGTGAGGGAAATCCCTTAACCGGGCCACATCTAGCAATGTGTTTGTAATCTTTAATAGGATTTGCTTTTAACCGAGTATTCTCTAGAAGAGTATATTTCTTAGTGGGTTTGAAATCCCACAGTGGTTTTTCCCTATTTGGGTTTCCATGTTAAATTTGGTGTTATGAGTGTTATGATGTTTATATGCTTATGAGTTTGCATGTTTAGCGGTTTTGGTAATATTACTGAAGTATATGTTATCGAGGTTGAATCTGATGTTTTTATGGAAGATTAAGTTTGTATGATTCACCCCCCCTCTCATCTTATTTGCTTGGCATCTGGACTAAACATTTAGTATCAGAAATATCAATTGGTATAAGAGATTTGGACTCCGAAAGAAAAGTTTAAAGGTACTTGAGGCAAAGATCCAAAGATGTACAAGAGGGATGCACCGAAGCTGAACAAGTCAAGTTTCTCTACATGGCAGAAAAGGATGAAACTACACCTATCAGGAGTTGGAGAATATGCTATATATTATTTGGAGAATGACTTCATTACACTGAGCACCTATCCATTGACAATGGAAGAGATAAAGGCAGAGCAAGAACATATTCAAGCAATGATTGAAATAACATCTGCATTGACCAACTCTCAGTTTAATGATCTATAAGGCTACAATGATGCCAAGGCAATGTGGGACAAGCTCATATCTATGTATGGCGGTGATGAACATGTTCAAAGAGAAAAAGTGGATAGTCTAAGAGGACAACTTGAATCTACGAGGATGAATGAAGGTGAGAACATAACCTAGTACAGTACAAGACTAAAGGAAATTGTCAATCAAATCAAAGGAGCAAGTGGAACTATTGAAGAAAAGGATATAACAAGTAAGTTGTTAAGAACCCTTCTACTAGCTTATGCAATCTGAGTCTCTGCAATCAATGAATTGAGGTCTGTACCCAATATGCCATTTTTTTTAGATGCTACTATTGGTAAGCTACATGCATTTGAGTTAAGTAACTTTGATAACAGTGGGTCATCGGTACATAAAGTTGAATCTGCATTCAGTTCTTTCCATATTGGTGAATCTGATGATTATAATGATAGAATGAGTAAGTACACTGAAGGGGATCACAATGGAGTAAGTGAGAGATTTTGCAAGAACATGGAAAAAGTACACAAACTGTATGAGGAAATCAGAAAGCAAGAAGAGTTTGAAGCACTGTTAGCCAGAAGGTTACCGAGAGTCAAAGGTAAGTATAAAGGAAAACTACCCTTGAAATGTTTCAGTTGTGATACGATAGGACATATGGCTTCTAACTATCCTGACAAAGATTCTACTGAAAAGAGAGATTACCGACATGATAGACAGAAAGGTAATCATTACAGAGGACACCGAGACTTCAGAAGAAGAGATAGAAAGTCATGCTTAATAGCTAATGAGGAATCCACTGATGATAAATCAGATGAAACCGATACAAAGGAAATAGTTTATGTGGCTATCAAAGATGGATCAGATGAAGAAAGGTATGAAGAAAAATCCCTAATATCTCACATAAATACTAATGATTCTTGGATCATAGATAGTGGATGCTCACATCACATGACAGGTGATAAACACAAGTTTGTTATATTAGAAGATTATGATGGAGGCTATGTAAGATTTGGTAATGATGCACCATGTCCGGTAAAAGGTAAAGGATCTATAACACTTCTTGACAATGCAAAATGCAATGATGTTTATTGGGTTGAAGGATTGAAATAAAATTTTTTGAGTGTAGCACAGCTAAATAATATAGGTTACCGAATAGAATTTCAGAAAGGAATTGTCAAAGTTCATGACAAGCATGGAAAGTTAGCCGCTATCGGGACACAAACAAAAGGTAACACATTTCACCTTGACTCAATTCAGAATAAGTGTCTATATGCAAAGATAGATGATACATGGCGATGGCATAAAAGGTCTTGTCATGTAAACTTTGATAATTTGATGAAAATAAGCAAGAAGCATCGAGTAAGAGGTCTACCGAGTCTTGAAAAACCTGAGAATGCTATGTGCCGAGGATGGCAGATGGGTAAAATGACAAGATCAAGCTTTACAAGTAAGTCCTACACTTCTAAGGGAATTTTAGATCTTGTGGACACTGATCTTTGTGGTCCTATGAAAGTTCAAAGTTATTATGGTGATAAATATTTCATATTATTTGTGGATGATTACTCAAGGATGATGTCAGTTATGTTTTTAAAAGAAAAATCAGAAGTTTTTCAAATGTTTAAATGGTACAAGGCAAGAGTTGAAAATGAAACAGGAAGACAACTGAAATGTCTTAGATCAGACAGAGGAGGAGAGTTTACCTTTGATGAGTTTAACTTATACTACAATGATCATGGTATAAAAAGACAAGTCTCTGCACCGAGAACTCCGCAGCAAAATGGGATAGCTGAGAGAAGAAACAGATCTATTGTCGATTGTGCCAAAACCCTGATGATTGAAAAGAAAGTGCCACAAACATTTTGGAGAGAAGCAATAAGCACATCAGTTTACACCCTAAACTGAGTACAACTGAAGAAAGGAACCTTGAAGACACCATATGAGATCTGGTATGACAAGAAACCTAATGTAAATTATTTTAAAATCTTTGGAAGTAGATGTTATGTTCACAAAGATGATAGAAATGGCAAGTTTGATCAGAAAAGTGTAGAAGTAACTTTTCTTGGTTATTCTTCTAGAAGTAAAGCATTTAAATGTTTGATCAAATCATCTAACAAAATAGTAGAAAGTGAAAATGTGAAAATTGATGAATTTGCAGAAAGAAATGATGAAGGAAAGTCCAAGGAACCAGAAGATTATGATGAATTTGTCTATGTTCAACCGACAAGTCTTACTGAGAGATCTATTGAAGAAAATGAAGAGAATATCTAGTTACCGAGTGATGAAGAAGATCATACAAAGCTTAACGAACATGTATTAGCCAAGTATGTCATAAGACATCATGCATCAAGTCAGATTATAGGAGATAAGGATGATCCAATGATGACAAGGAACAAATTAAGACATAACACATGTTTGATATCCGAATTTGAACTAAGGATAGTGAAAGAGGCATTTAACAGTGAAGATTGGATAAATGCTATGATAGAAGAGATTGATCAAATCAAGAAGAATGACACATGGACACTGGTCCCAAGACCAAAGGACAAAAATGTAATCGACACAAAGTGGATTTTTCAGAAACAAGCTAAATGAAAAAGGTGAGGTCATTCGAAATAAAGCAAGACTAGTTTGCAAAGGTTATGCCCAAGAAGAAGGAATTGATTATGGTGAGACTTTTGTACTTGTGGAAAGACTTGAAGGAGTAAGAACATTGTTGGCATATGCTGCTTACAAGAATTTCAAGGTATATCAAATGGATGTCAAATCTGCATTTCTGAATGGTATATTAGAAGAAGAAGTTTTTATTGAACAACCTGAAGGATTTGTTCAAGACAAGAATAAAGATCAGGTATGTAAATTGAACAAAGCTTTATATGGTCTGAAACAAGCACCTAGAGCATGGTATGAAAGATTACACTCTTATTTGATCAAGATTGGTTTTATAGGAACAAGTGAAAACAGTAACATGTACATGAAGAATGATGAAAATGGAATACTGATCTCAGCCATATTTGTTGATGATATTATCTTTTGTGGAAATGACTCTCTATGCAAGAACTTTGGAAATGAAATGAGCATAGAATTTGAGATGTCATTAATCGGTGAGATAAAGTATTTTATACGTTTACAAATATTGCAAATAAAAGATGAGATTTTCATTACTCAATCCAAGTACATAAAGGAAATCTTGAAAAAATTTGGAATGGAGGATTCAAAACCAGTAAGTACTCCTATGACTACCAATTGTAAACTATCAAAGAATGATGAATCTGCATCTGTTGATGAGACACTTTATCGATCTATGATTGGAAAGTTGCAATATGTTGTTCACAACAGACCAGACATAGCACATGCAGTAGGTATAGTTGCAAGATTCTCTGCAGATCCCAAGGAAACACACATGACAACAATCAAGAGAATTTTCAGATACTTGAAAGGCATTGAGGATTATGGCTTAGTATATCAGAAATGAAATGACTTTTATTTAAAAGTTTATATTGATGCTGATTGGGCAGGCAACATTGATGACAGAAAAAGCACAAGTGGAGGAGCTTTCTTTTTAGGAGAAAAATAGTGAGTTGGCTTAAAAATAAACAAGGATGTGTTTCACAGTCAACAGCAGAAGCTGAATACATTGCTGTAGCATTGAATTGTACCAATATAGCATGGATCAAACAACTGTTGGAAGGTATAAATGAGAAAGTTACCGAGCCAGTAACTATATTCTGTGACAATACTAGTGCCATTAACATTTCGAAGAATCCTATTATGCACTCTAAGACAAAGCACATCTCTATCAAATATCATTATCTTAGAGAAGAAGTTCAAGAGAAGAAAGTGGTGTTGGAGTATGTTAGCATAAAGGAACAAATAGAAGATATCTTCACCAAGCCACTGCCAAGGGACACTTTTGAGTATCTCAGAAGTAAGTTAGGGGTCCTACCCCTATCTTCCATTCACTGACTGAGTTCAGTGAAAGCATCAATTCGACGACTCTACATAATATCTTTTAGGAGTTGATGCTGATTTACACACTTTAGGATGTTTTCTAAAGGTGTGCAGGAAACAATAACAAGGAACATGAATTGAAGACAAAATGCTCTAACCGAGACTAAGTTGACTCATAACAACAGAAAAGATTCACTTCATACAGGAAGAAATTATGTTTTAGTTCTTTACTTTTTGGCATTGTTGTCAAAGGGGGAGAAGACTGAAGAAAAGAGGAGAAGACTAATGTATGGGGGAGAAGACTGATGATAGGGGGAGAGCATTTCAACATTTCAGCAATCTAAATCCGAATCAATTAGGTCAAATCAATTGGTTTTGCCATCAATGTCTTAATATTATTATTTTGTCATTGATGTCAAGAAATTGATTTTCTAATTCAGTATGATGTTCTGATTAATTAAAAAACAAGTTTTCAGGACCCGAAACCTTTACAACATAGATAGAGAAAAAGCACCGAGAAGAACAGTACAAAAGAGACCGCAAACATAAAGACTGGCCAAAAGACCAGCGAACAGAAAGAACAACTTAACTAAAAAACAACAAAGAAATAGGGAAGGTGCTACACATCAATTTTCTTTAGCAGATCCTCCGCCTTTGTCACCAGCTCATCATAGGTGGCCCTGATAGTTTTCAGGTCTTCCAGATCCTTGTTCGGTTTCTTTTCCTTCCTCTTGCCTCTGGTGCGGGTTCTGGGACCTTGAGCTTCCCCTATTCCTTCAGCTTCTAGTTCTAAGTCCTGGACTTCCTTTTCGTCATCCATCTTACTGATGAGGGTGTGGGTGTTGTTGGCCGAGATCTTCAAGATACTTAGGCTCTGTTCAGTGATGTTCTTCAAGCACTCCTCAATTTTATCAACTTTGGTAATAGTGTCCGAGAGGGTTTTTTCGCTAGTGTCCACAAGTTTTTTTCTGTCCAGCATCTCCTTTTCAATCTTCTCAAACCTGGGGTTGAAAGCATCTCTGATGTCTTCCGCTTTGGCAATGGTGTTTTTCAGGTCCTCAATATAGTCGGCCATTGTATTCCCCTCCCCAATATTAATGGTTTCCAGAATCAAGACTCTGTTATAGAGTTTCTTGTATTCATCCATAGCTTTCTTGTAACCATTATTGAGCCACTCCATTGTTTCCATGAAACCATGCAAGCCCTCGGGAGGAGGGCCAGATGAGGGAGCATCTTTTCTAGGGGTAACTTGTTCATCTTTGGGGATGTGGAGGGCAGAAATTGTATCAGCAGCCCTGAGAGTCTCTTCCATAGTCTCTTTTTCCAGGCTGTGCTCTGCTTCCAGTGTCTTTGCTTGCTTTTCAGCTTCCGGTTCCTTACCAGTCTCCTCTTTTTTCTTGTTCTTTTTCTGGGTCTGGGTGTGAATTTTTGTTTTCTTCTTCAGCAGCCCTTTAGGGTTCTCCTTCTTAGAATCATCCGAGTCCTCCCCTTTTGAAGAGATGCTGATCAAGGGTTTGCTTTGAGGCTTACTGCCCTTGGATGAAGAGGGTCTTATTTTTTTGTATTTCCTCTTCTTCCCACTTTCATACTCCGAGTCATCAAAACTATCCTCTGTATCAGATGAAGAGTCACTATTAGATTCCTCCTCCTCAGAAAAGGAAGAATCAGACATCTCTTCCTCAGAATCCACAAAGGGCTACATCCGAGCAATTTGATTGGCCTTTAAATGGTCATAAATTAGGACCATTAGGCCTTGGTGCATAGTAGTATCACCCAGGGGATTCTCTTTGAAAGCCTTAAGGGATGCATTCATCGAACAAAGCAGGAAATAAGGGAAATTAACCTTATCATTGTGCCTAAAGTGATTTAACAGAACAAATTGATACCCATAAACTTTCGTAAACCTACCATCTAGAGTGATATATCGCATTAAGACAAAGAGAATCTCCCGACAGGGTTTGGCAAAAGCCCTAGGCGGGTAGTAGGTTTTGCTCAACTTTACTAGTCATTTTTCTCTTTCTCAGTTATCGGGTACCTTTCAATAGCTTCCCTACTGACCTTCCTATCTTTGTAGAAGTTGCAACCTTCCCTGGTGAGGCCCGTAGCTTGAGCAATTAAATCTTCGTTGATTTCAACCATTTGATCACCCATTTTTAGCATGCCCTTCTTCTAGTTCTTGCAGAAAAGACTGGTTACCATACCATCTTGACCGTGGAGTCTCTCCGTGAAGTTCGAGAGACCACCTTGCTGTAGAATACCCCAAACCTCTTCTTTCTGTTTCCATTCCTTACAACTACTTGGTTCATACGGCCTCCTATTTCTGCCCATGTTGTCGCTACTCATGGCCAAATTTTGAAACTTATAGAGCTGATTAAACTGAGAGCTTTTTGGAGCTATAACAATTACCCAGAAAGCGTGAGCGTTTATGGCATTGATGTTGTAATGAGTGATTTTCTCATTATTAAAATAACTCGAAGTACTCACATCATTACTTTTCATAATTATCCTATCCATCAAGAGTCTTTGGAGTGCTTATATATCGCTCATTACTAATGATTTGTTTGACATCTTCGGGGAGTCCGCATTCACCCATCCACGTGGTAATTGCCTCACTTTTAACCGCCGCATTGGCAGCCCAGTCAGCAGAGCCGTTGGCCTCCCGGTAGATGTAGGAGATATGACATTTTTTAAAGGTGCTTGTAGGGACAAACTGTGGTTTAAATATTAATAATAATAATTGATAAGATTTATGATCCAGTTCATCTTGCATCTAATGTCAATCCGGGGTCATAGACTGATGAAAGGTATAGTGGCTATTTGCTGAAGGGATGAAGATAGCAAACCAAGGGAGATGAATGCAACTAGAACACACAGAAATAAACCTATAACAGACCAAAATAAACCTAGTGACAGGAATTGTCACTTCCTAGTGACAGGAATTAAACTCACAATTCTTTAAAGCAAACTATTATAAAAAGTAGAAAGCATTATAAAGCATGAAAATTTAATCTAGAATATAATATTGTAAGAAATAAATAACAAACCAAACAAATCTGAATCACAATTAAATCTAAAGAAAATAATAATCAAGTAGAATTATGTACAATTACATAAAACACAATATCTAAATTAATATAAATAGTGCTAAGCTAATAATTGATTAAAATCATAATACACAAAAAATAAACACACAACTAATCTACAATTAATCACCAGACATTCCCAAGAAGTGGATCCTACCTCCTCAGTACATCTGGTGGGAAAGAATGAACTCCTTCTACACTGCTTTGATCATAATAACATTCTTTTATTCATCCATGAATATTACAAATACTTCATTCAATATTCTGCTACAGGAAACTCACGTACAACAGCCTGTGGAATTGGTATTTTTGTTTACAGAATGCCCCTATATATATGAATATGTTGAACTTATAATAGTTGATAAAAAGAAATTGTCTGTTTGAACAAACTGGTGAGAAAGAGGTTGATGTAATTCATTTGGGAATAGCCATGAATCAGAAACAAATCTGTTGTAACACCAACCAAAAATAGAGATATTCTTCTCCAACTATGTAACCATCTGTACCAAAAATTTTCTAGCAAACTGAATCTTCCACAAATCATTTTCCACGTGAATAAAACCATTACTTGTTGCAGAAAAATGTGGAGTCTTGGTTGGCCGCAACAGTAAATTAAGAATTATTATGTTTAAAAAACCACCGATAACTTCTGAATGGTTTATTTTATGGAGATTCTGCTGCAAAGAAACTTAAATGGGACCATTCTGGACAAAACCCATGTCTCAGATTTTTGAGATTCTTCCTCATTTGCCTATAAAATGCAACGCAAAATTGACTGACATATTTTTGAGTCATTCTTCTATTAATGGCCAATCAATATTTAAAATATTAACTAAACATTGATGTGTATAGCCATGTAAGCATATTTGGTGCCTCTTGAATATATATTGATCCATATCATTGGAAGAACTAATGCTTTGAACTGGTGTAGCAAGAGTCCACTTGGAAATGACAAGAAGATCCCTGCACAAAATATGACAGGAAGTATATTGCAAGATACATATTCTTGACATGAAATAAATATTAGTAAACACAATATGATATTATTTATTCACTATTTTATCTAAAAACTTGATGAAATATTACTTATATATATTAAAACATATGCAACAAAACATAGTGAAATCATATGGAAATGGTATATAGAAATGGATATGAAGGCATATTGCAAGGTATAAGATATGGTGTAAAATAGGGCATATTTGACTCTCATCCATGCTAATAATGTCAATAGCAAAGGTGATTATGTTGTGAATCGACCATGAAGGTTTTGAAGTCCCATTAAGGCACTTTATTATATTATTTGAATCCACTTCTATCCATAGATAGGGGCATTTCCATTTTTTGGCTAGGATGATGCCTTGAAGAGCTTCCATTGCTTTAGCTTTATGGTTGGTTTGGGTTCCAATAGGGACAACAACCATTTCTTTGCAAATTCCTCTATGATCTCTAAGAATAGCTCCACACCCTGAAGGACCTAAGTTACCTTTGGCAGCACCATCAAAATTAACTTTGAGCCAACCTTGAGGAGGGGTTTGCCATTTAGCTTCAAGCCTTTTATCGTGGTGGAGATTAGGACCATCAGTGATCTTGATATTCCATACCCTTAAGATATTTGAATCCAGTGGGTTGTTCGAGTAACAAGGACCCTCAATAATCCCTATATTTTCTTGAATAGACCATTGAATTTTCTGGAACACAATATCTTGATTGACAGAGACATCCCTGAAGATTTGGTTATTTCTTTCTTTCCATAGACCCCACAAGATGTGAGGAAGAGAGAGCTACCATATACATCTCAAAAAAGGGTTAGCCCATTGAATATTCTAGGAGGAGAACATATCTTTGATGTTATTAGGAAACACCCAAGCAGTATGATGTTGCCATATCTTAAGAAGTATGATTTGGTGAGTATAAAGATGTCGATAAAAGACATAGAAAGAATGTGATGAATAAGGGGAGGAATAAGTTATTCAATGGGCAACTATTACCGAGTTAGACAATGATGAGATCATGATGCTTAGATTATTTTGATATCCTACATATGTTGTTGATTGTAAGGTTAATACTATACTATGTTACCGAGCAAAGAACCTAGTCGGTAAACCCTAAGGTTATCGCTATCGGTTAATGAAGGCAGAATGTCTACCGAGTGAAGTTTAGTATTTACCGAGTAATAACAGAATGCATTAAATGAATAAAAAGCATTATTTAATGAAGGAAGTTGATGAGCTGGTTATGATTAAATGATTGGTATGTCGTGCATGAAGTTTGTTAAAGAATCTATGGCAAAGGAAAATTGGCAGGAAGATCTACAGCTCAGATTGAACCGCAATACCCTAGCACAAGTTCCAATAAATGTATGCAAGTTCCAATGCGGGGTAAAACATTTTCAGATCGAAGGATACATTGAACCTGGTCAAGTTTGAAGATCTGATGGCTATGATTGATCATGGGATATGTGATCAAGGAGATTAAGCGGTTGACAAATTGTTTATAAATAAGGAACTGTTGATAAACAATGCATGCGGGCAAGCGTATGCACAGGGATGCTACATAGTGATTACCGAGCATAGAAGCTTGAAGACTTGTTTTGAATAACAGAGTATAGAGCCCAACAGATGGACAAGATAAGTCCTATGACTAGATTGTATTGAGCAAATAAGAATCTGCTTTAGCATTTTAGATGTGAAGTCGTAGATAGATTTTTATTACTGTTATTTTGTAAAGTGACAGAAAATCTCTTAACCGAGTGGACTTAACAGTCTTATTTGTAAAACCCTCTAGCAAGGTGACATTCTGATTGAGTTTTTGAAATCCTTTAACAAGGTCACTTCTAACAAGGTGAAGATCCTAACAGATCTGAGGGAAATCCCTTAACTGGGTCACATCTAGCAATGTGTTTGTAATCTTTAATAGGATTTTCTTTTAACCGAGCATACTCCAGAAGAGTATATTTTCTTAGTGGGTCCGAAATCCCACAGTGGTTTTTCCCTATTTGGGTTTCCACGTTAAATCTGGTGCTATGAGTGTTATGATGTTTATATGCTTATGAGTTTGCATGTTTAGCAGTTTTGGTTATATTACTGAAGTATACGTTACCGAGGTTGAATCTGTTGTTTTTATGGAAGATTAAGTTTGTATGATTCACCCCCCGTCTCATCTTATTTTCTTGGCATCTGTACTAAACATTTAGTATAAGAACTATCAGGTAAAGGGTTCAAAATCATGAAAAATATGGGATATGATGGTCATGTTCCTATTGGCAAAAGAAAAGAAGGTATCATATAACCTATACAACTTCCTTCTCAAAATGCTAAAGACAAATCGGGACTAGGTTTTGAATAGGACATTCTAGCTCACAAACAACAAGAAGGAGTAGCTCACAAAAATCAAGAAGAAGAAGCAACTCACAAATGGCAAGAGGAAGAGGTAGTCTGTAAATAACAAGAGAAGGGATATGAGAAAAAAACAAGAAGAATTTTCTATCAAGAGAGAGGACGCTACCCACAACCTCTATGAACAAATACAAAGATTACAAGCTAGTTTTGAAACAGATTCCAATGAATGGGAATGTGATCCACCTAATGAAATATCTTGTGATGAAAAAGAGATTGATGTGATACAAACATATGCACCCAGACCCTATGAAGGACACAGCTCAAGGTATAGTGTTGTCATGTTGGAATAACTGATGGAGATGATGGTTGACCTATCAAGGACTGTTGATGATGATATATTAAAGGAATGTTGGTGATGATATATTGATGGATTGTTGGTGATGATATGATTATGATATGATGCTTGATGATCAGTTATTTGTGCTGTCATTGATGGCAACCATGTTTGTCCATATTTGTCCATGTTTGTTTATGCTTGGTATGTCATCTAAGTCTACTCGTTAAGTCTAACCGGTAATGGATTGAGTTGGAAAGCAAAATTGTCTAGTAACAGTGAACCGGTAAGTAGGAACAGAGAATGAGATGGTTGCGGTAGTGATCCATGTTGAGTCAGGTGTTGCAGCATGGAGTGTGTGCTTATGACATCATAATGAGTCTATGACATGAACCACATCATGTTTGAAGAATTGGAAGTCATGTTTGTTGTTGACTATTGTATAATCAGCTAGGGTTTGAGAAATGGTATCAAGATCTTTGACCGGTGATGATTTATGGTTTGGTGGTGATTCTTTTCATGTTCATAAGTTGATGATGACGTATCAGAATCCATGTAAAAATATAAGATGTCATTTTGGTGCATACAAGGATCAAATTTCTTGTAAAGCAGCAAAGTGCTTAGCAAAATGTGTTGAGTGTTTGATAGCTTATCAGATCGATGCGTGGTGATGAGTTATGATCATTCAATGACTGTAATTGTCTTGTAATTTATTGTAATGATTTGTATGATGATCTGTAATGATTTGTAATGATTTGTAATGATATGATATGATCTATGATATAGATTCATTGTAGGTTGGGGTTTTGTAACTAACCTAATTGTAAAAAGTATTTAGGTCAAGTTTGAGAAGGTTAAGTGTGTCGGTAATCAGAGAAGTGTGTGTATCGAACCAAATTGAGATGTCTGCATGAGAGAAGCAGATTGAAGCTGACAAGGATCTATAATAGCAAGCTATGAAGTGTTGAGTCCAGATCATTTATCTGTTGTTTCCTAACAATTGTAGGGACATTAAAATCCCTTAACCGGGTAGGTCCTAATAGGCCTGATTGTATAAATCCCTTAACCGGGTAGCTCAACACTTGATTTTAAATCCTCCAGTGAGGTTACTCCTAATAGGGTAAAGCTCCTAACAAAGCTAAGTTGTAAAATCCCTTGACCTGGTGACTCCTAGCAAGGTCTTCTTTTAACCGGGTATTGTTGTAAAGCTCCTAACTGGGCTAGGCTCCTAATAGGGCACATTGCGAAAGAGTGCATATTTTGTGGGTACCAATTCCCACTGTGGTTTTTCCCATTTGTGTTTCCACGTGATAAATACTTGTGTTCATGTTGTGGATGGATTGTTGAGTTATGCATTTGGTGTCTTTACTATATTTTCTTAATGATGAACACTTAAGTTGCAGTATTAGTTTGGTAAATCTGCATTAAGTGATTGTTTGATCAACTACTGGTACTGGTTATGAAATATTTTGTGAAGTATTGTTTAGATTGGTGAAAGTTTGTAGTTTATTGTTATCACTGATTCACCCCCCCTCTCAGTGTGAACTGGATCCTCATATTAATAATTGGTATCAGATTATTAGGTCCTCTTTGTGCAAAAGCTTAACTGCTTGAGGAAAAGATCTGAGGAAGATGATGAAAAAGGAGGGTCCCAAATTCTGGATATGGAGTGATAGAATGAAGATATATATCAAAGGTATGGGTGCTCAATTTTGGCAACATGTTATTAGTCACTATGTACCTCCTACCCGTCCTCTGACTACAAATCAGTTGAAGGAGCAAAAAGAAAACATTCAAGCACTGGAAGCCATAGTAAGTACACTGGTTGATACTGAATATATTAATGTCGATGGTTTAGAGGTTGCTTCTGAAGTTTGGGAGAAGTTAGAATTAATCTATGGTGGTGATAAGTATTTTCAAAAGGATAAAGAAGATAGTCTTAGAGGAGAGTTTGATGATATGAGAATGATGGAAGGTGAAAATATTACTCAGTGGGTAAGTGCAAGAAGTTGTGTCCACTTTTTGGCCAAAAAGTGGAAGTTTTTTCACTTTTTTTTTTGATTTCGTCCTGTTTGACCTAAATATTTGAGGCACTTAAGGGATGATTCTTGAAAAAAATCAGTAATAGAAAATGTAGTGTTCGAAGTCTACTTTCCAAATATGTAATTTTTTGCAATACCCAGATCTTAAAAAGGAAGTTTGAATAGGCATTAGTAAAACATATAGTTTAAAAGTCACTTTTTAGGACCATACCATGCTCGTGTATGGCAAGCAAAATTTGACCTAAATGAAACTATTTTTTTTTATCCTTTTGGTAAAAGATCTATAACTCACTCACCTTTGATGAGGATATTTTTTTGTAATTTTTTTCCATATATATTTTTTTTGTTATTTTTTAATTGGGCATAATCATTGTTTTGAAAAATCCGCGTGTACGGCAAGCATAATTTGACCTAAACTTAACATTTTTTAATTTTAATTTTTTAAACTGTATAGATTTGTCTGTAGTTTGATTTCATATAATTTTTTTTTCAAAAAACTTAAAGACAAAAAGGTTATTAAAATTATAAAAAACCATGTTATTTCAAGTTTATGGATCTCTTTGATTAGAAATTATTTTAAAATTAAAAATATTGATCCATTCTCTTAAAAATTTATATATTTGGAATCTAGACAATGTGTACTATAATGGGTTTTTGTTGTTTAAAAAAATTCTGAAAATTAGGTATTCAGATATATTTTTGAAGTCATTTTTTTGTATGAAGCTTGATTTAGGCTTGAAGTTGTAGGTCAAACCAGTTCCGAGCCTCAGGTTCGGCTTTCCGAACCATTTACCAAGCCTTATACCAAACCTACAAGCGGGGCCCAAAAGAATCTCGTTCTTTATTGCAAATTATTTAAAAAAATTAAAGCAAACGGGATCCCGTTTCAAATTAAAACGGGATCCCGTTTTCAACACGGGATCCCGTTTGCTTTTACCATTAATTGTTTTTTAAAAATTGTATAAATATATGATCATTTAACATAATAAAACATGTCAATTCAAATGTGCAAGTTTTTACATGATATATTATGATCTAGTTGTCCTTTAGATGTTTTTTGGTTGCAATTTTAGATCCATTTTTTGAAGGTGGCATTTATTGCATAAGTTTTTAGTCATGGGGTCTAAACAACGTCAGAAGAAGAAACAAAGGAGGAAATAAACCATTGAGGAAATTCAAGAAGAACGAGAGAAGGAGGCCAAACATCAAAGGGATAGAAGAATGATGATTCAACAAATGAATAATCTTGATGCTTCTGGATCCACAATAATGGAAGAGACAAACATTCAAGATGATGCCTTGGGGGATTAGATGGACGTAGATGATGCAATTATGGATGATGATGATGTGAATGAAATAATTATGAAGAATATTCCAAGTACAACATCCTCAAATCCAGGTACATCTTCAAATCCTTCTCTGCAAGACATGGATAATGTGATTATAGGTGATATTCATATTGCTGATTTAGTAGAAGCTGGATATACCAATGTTGATATTGATAGAATTGTCCATGAAAATAAAAACCTTCATGTTGGTAAAGATGAAATTCTTTTGAATGTTGAAACTGAAAATCCTTTTGAATATGGTGAAAATGAAAATCCTCCAATTGTTGAAGATTAGGGAAACTTTTTTATAAAAATTGATAAAAATGTTTTGGATAATCTTCCTGGTAAGATTTCTTCGAGACAGATAAGAACATATGCCAATAGAATATACAAAGAATTTTTTATCGAAAAAAACTTGCAATTCAATGTCAACTTATGATGCAATTGATGAGAATGTGGAAAATGAGAAAAGTGATGAAAAAATAGGCATCTATGTGAAACCATAAAAAAAAGATGAATTTGTTAAGCATGTTATGTCTATTGTTGCAAGTGCCATTGAATCTATTGGTACAATGAGTCGATCTAAAGATAATAATGTGGCGCGATGAGCTATAACAACTGCCATAGTGAATAAAGCAACCTTGAATAAAAGGATGGTAAGCAACATTAGTGGAATTTTAAAGATGCATCCTAAAACATTGGTTAGAGCAGCTAAAAGAAGAGAAAGTATTGAAAGTGATCCAATCAACCAAAGTTGGAGTTTTAGTGGTAGACTTTGCAGGTTAGATATGAAATTGAATATTGAAGTGAAATCTTTGGTTGAAAAGTTTTGGCATGATAATACAAGGGTATCATCTAATGCTAGAGATGTTCTAAAGTTGAGAGTGGGGTGTAAAATTTGTGACCCTCATCCAAAACACATATTAGACACAACTCAAACTGAATTTTATAGAAATTTTTTGGATGAAGTTTTGTTACCTTGAAATATCACTATAAGTCAAAGATCATTTGAAAAATGCAAGCCCTGGTATGTGAAAATTAACAAGCAAAGAGTCTCTTGTTGTTGTAAAATGCACGTGCAATTTCATTACTATTATGATGTTTTTCGATACATACGTTGTGTTTTGCATAGTAACATGCTTATCCAGGAATGTAGTATTGATATGCCACCTAAATCAATCAAAGAATTTGTAGCAAGTTTATTTTGTCAAAGAACTGATGGACAATTATTTTATTTGTATTCATGTATCTCTGGACAATGTTCTAGTTGTGACAATTTTTCATCACTAGTAGAATGTATGTATGAGAGTAGTGAAACTAATTTTGGACAACAACTAGTGGATGTTAGAAGATTTAAGAATGTTGAGTATCCCTTAAAGGATGGGAAAACAAGAAAGCGTGTCGATTTAATCACAGAGAAGGTTAGTGTACATGCATTCATATAAGAATTTAAAAGTAAGATTGTAGCAAAATATGTGACACACTCTCAACATGCTAGATGGCTTGATTCTCAATTTCGCACATGTAGAAATACATTTCCAGTTGTAAGTATACTATCAGTGGTGGACTTTGTAGAAAATTATACTCTTAAGCCACAAGAGGAAGTTCAATCTCAATATTACAATTCCACTCAAGTTGTTGTTTTTGTTCATATTGTTTATAGACACGCAGATGATAACACAGAGGATGATAGAAAAATCCTAAGGGAGTATCAATTCTATGTGAGTGATAATAGGATGCACTCATCAGAGTTTGTTCAATATTGTTTCAACATATTTTATAAAAAATATAAGAGAAAGAGGAATCTAGATGACAAAACATCTTATATGATCAGATAATTGTACTGGACAATTCAAGAATGCTCGAATGTTTTATTGGTTAAGCAGGGCTCACAAGGAATACAATATCCAACATATGGAATTTTTTTTAAGCTAGACATGGCAAAGGAGAACATGATCGAGCTGGTGCATGTGTTAAAAGAATTCTTGCTAGAGAGCAATTAAAATTTGAAGATAATGTAAAATTTAAAGATGCATGTGCAATTGTAGATTGGTGCAATACAACCTTATCTATTGGATCAAGTGTGAACTCTACAATTCAATGATTCTTTTGGTTAGTTGAAGAGGAAACAATTGTGCCGAAACTTGATTGTGAGACAATTAGCAGATCAGTGAAATGGCATTCATTTAAGAGTTCAAATGCAAGCACATGGACTATATGGATAAGGGAACTTGCATGTTTTTGTTAGTTTTGTATTTCAGGTGATTCTGATGTATGTGAGAATACTGAATGGGTTGAAGATTGGAATCAAAGATCGTTGACTCCTTCTCAAGCACAAGATCAGATTAACACAATTGAAGATAAAGATTAACTATTCACATCAGATGATTATGATCGTGTTTCAGACCTTGTACAGAAAGGTAATCATTTTTTATTATTTTGTTGACCATTTAATAAAATTAGTTTCAAACTTTTTTATATTTAGTGTTGTAGACACCCAAAATTGTCCAGTCTAATTAAATAAGTATTTTTATTTATTTAATTGTTTTAGCCTAATTTTTCTATTAATTAAATAAATCTTTATTTATTTAATTAATTCATTTATCCTCTTCTAGCCTTATTTCTCATTTAAATAAATACATTTATTTATTTAAATTATCCTTTTCCTAAATTAAATAAATATCTTATTTACTTAATTGATCTCACTCCTTCTATTAATTAAATAAATCTTTATTTATTTAATTAATTCATTAACCTTTTCTACCCATGACACATGTCATTCATCTCTTAATTCCTACACTACTTACCCCCTTTCATTATTTTATTATTTCTTTTACCTACCCTCTAATCATAGCCGACCTCCTTTTACACCTCTCAATCTTATCCCTCCATTTCATATAGTTTCTTCTATATAAGGAGATGCTTCCTTCATTATCAAACCCTAACTACTTGATCAATTGACTACTTGGCATATGCGATCCTACTTGCAACCACATTCCATTCTTTGTTGAGCTCTTGTGCACATAAAATCTGAGAGCAAATACATCAAGCAAGATCAATGGACATAGGAAGAATGGAGATCAAAACCCTATTGGACATGTGATGGTATAATCTTTGTGATTTCATTTGATTTGCATTGTCTTAGGTAATCTTCATATGTTATGGTGGATCTTTGTTGTTGTTAGGCTAGGGTTTTGTGGTTGAATTCATTTAGTCTTTCAATATTGTTATTATTCTTATCCATTTTCACCATATACATTTTGGCACGCCCGGTGGGACTCTTGTCCCTTCTTGCATTTAACGTCCTTGTGGCAGATTTTGTGTTTTGAAGTTGCAGATCTGACATTTTCGACAACATTTTGATATTTTTATGTCTGTGTACTTTCAGATAGCGTTTTTGATTTTCTGGCGCGTTTGCGACATTTGGAACCGCATCTATGTTATCAACAGTATTTTATTTTGCAGATTCTAGAAACCGTGTTTGTGTTCCTAAGGCGCGTCTGCAGTGTTTTTAGACGCATCTATGTCCATAAGTCGCGTCTGGGTTCTGGAGCTGCGTCTGTGTCTCACAGAACCGCATCTGCGTCACAAAGTCGCATCTGTGTCTAAGGTAATCACGTCCATGTGTATCGGTTTCAAATTTTGAGTTATTGATTTAGTTTTGGGGTTTTGCATTTAAGGTTTCAGATCTGGTTTATTTTGAGCTAACATTTTCAGATCTAGCTAATGAAATTGGTGCAGCTTGTCTTGAAAGCAAAATCGTTTTGTTGAAGGCCCCTATTTTCACAAAGTCTTTTGGATCTAAAATTTACCTAACTTCTGTGCTTGCAGGAAGGGGTAATTATTTCAGACAATCCAAACTACTAACAACTCTTTGTTGCAGGTCCTTGGCAAGGGTTTTTGGATTTTTATTGTGTGCCTTGTTTTCATAGACTAGCAAACACTTCAATTGGTGCACTAAAATTGAATCATTGTCTTTTGTGTCTTGAGCAATAGGCTCTTTTTGTTTAATCTTTAGAGGGCCTATCTTCCCGTGTGGTCATTAGGACTACTAGTGAGAAGAGAACGACCCAAGTGGTAGTGAGGAAAACCCACCTCTTCCGAACCACTATAAACAACTGTATTCATGGTGAAAACTATGGATAACGTGTGCTGATTAGTTCATACCGACACTATGTCTCCCCATAAACCCGTTTGATCAAATTTATTTGATCAGTTGTAGGGCGTAACCCCTACTGGTTGGGAGCCTTCTATATTTACAGAGCTAAAAGTGCCGCATGTATGGCCACACGAGCGGATGCCCTTACTAGCACCTTTTTGTTTTAGAAGCCAAAATCCTTCTAGTTGTTGAGGCAGGAGGTCGGACCTCTGGTAGCGGCCCACACACATACGGTTCTTAGTAGAGATACAAAGTTCACCACGGGGAGTTTTCGTGGGGACTGATGCTTGGCTGACCCGAGAAGTGAGTGCTGAGGGTGGAGCTAGTGAGGTCAAGCATCTAAGTATCCGCTCTGAATAGCGTAGCCTCAGGGGTAAAACCCCATGTGGGATCAACAACTATTGTCTTGGCCAACCATAAGAATTGTGCTCGACTTATTTTAAACATTCAAAACATTCAAGACTAAACAACAAAACATTGTGTCTTTTGTGTCTTCAAGTGTATGCAAAACATTTTTACATCAAACAACACACTTTTTTTTTGGAGTCATTTTAGAGTCTAGACACTTACAAACATTGGGTCTTCATCAACATTGTGTCCTCTTGTCATGAAAAATAGTCAAATAGTCAGATTTGGTCACAACAAAATGACTTCACAGATTGGAAAAAATTGCACAAATTTTGCAGAAACGTTTCTGTGTCTAACATAATAGCGTCTATGTTGTATAACCGCATCTGTGAAGGGCAGAAATGCGTCTGTGTTTCCATAATCAACAGTGCATTTTACAAAAATATCAGAAGCGCGTCTGTGTTAAACAAAACCATGTCTATGTCAGGAAATCGCATCTGTGAAGTATACAGGCGCGTCTGTGTTCAGAATTGAAAAACTTTTACAATCGAGCAAACAAACACAGTCAGTTTCAGAATTCTTGAGCTTCCTAGGTCATTTCTCCAGGGTTTCATTTAGCATTCAACCTGTCCTTGGGTCTCACACAGTCCATCATTGCTTTACATCTTACATTACATTCACATTTGTCTAAACTTGAGTCAAAAGGTCACTTGCTTGTCCTCACTATACTTTGTCAACACACTACATACAACAACACTTTGCTAAGTGGTCCCTCATCAAGGTCTATCACCTTTGGGTCTCATTTGGTCTTACTTAGAGTCAAGGTCAACTTACCTTATCAAGAGAAACTATCCTCTCTTTGGAAGTCACACCTACTCGACTACATACATACTTGGTCTTACACTTTGGACATTGCAAGTACACCTCAGATTCATTTACATTCCATCCAACTCTTGGTCTTCCATACTTTTTCCATTTTCATCTAGTCTAACACATCTTGGTCAATACCTAGTTCATGGTTGAAACCCGTCTTCAAAAATCTAGGAGAGAAACTAAAGAGGCTCAAGAGTCCACAAACATGAGTTCTTATGAGTATGACAATGATATCTTTTTCAATTCTGATCATACTACATTACCTGACATGGATGCCTATAGAAACATTCCAAATGTTGAGAACATGGACACTGCAAACAACAGTGATACACACAATGATGATATGGACAACTTTTCAGTACATTCATCAGATGTGGAAGAATCCATTATGGATCCCCGTTTCAATCGACTGATTGAGGAAATAATGAGGAGAGATAGACAATACTTCTTACAAATGATGGCACAAAGTGGAGCCAAGATACCTCATGATTTTGACATGTCTCAAATAATGGAAAATCGACCTTTGCAACAAACTCACTCCAACATGGATCAAAGGAGGCCTAATAGTGGAGGAAATAGAGGACCACATATGGTACCTGAATCACCATCATCTTTGTTTCAAAAACCAGAGGTCCCACATACACATGGTCAAGCATATGATACTCACCTTCGCAGACCATTATGGAAGTCTTACATAGAGAAATATGCTCAATCACATATCAATGCTAAGGATCAACCACCAAAGCAATTGGATATTCAAAGGCATGCTCAAAATTTGGACACAAGGAAACCCCATGTCAAATTTGGGGGCAACACATTAGAACATGACATGCCTGTAGAGTATGGTATACATGGACAAAATAGATATGGCGTTCCTCAACATGAATCTATACCAAGTGGTCCATATATGCAGCATCACTATAGACCTCCTCCATATGAACATGTGTATGATCAATATCATCCATATATGCAACATGCTCCTCCTCCAATTGGTGCCTCAAGCATAGGGTATGATCTCCACCTAAGAGCAATTTGGAACAACAAATCCGGGACTTACAAAAGAAAATGGAGGACATAAATACACCAAAGCCAACATACACAATGAGAGACATATTTCCTTATCCATTTGACAAGAGCATTCCAATGCCTCCATTTCCTACACACTTTGTGACACCTAAGTTTGATAAGTACAGAGGAAAAGGGGATCCTAAGGCACACATAAGACAGTTTTTCACAGCTTGCATTGAGGTAGCAGCAGAAGAGACATATTTGATGAGATTACTCCCACAAAGCTTAGGTGATCAAGCTATGGAATGGTTCTCCCAACTTCCACCTGGCATTAAGTCATGGGATGACTTAGCAGAGGCATTTATTCAACATTTCTCGTACAACATAGAGACAAACATATCAGTCACTACTTTGTGCAACACCAAGAAAAAAGATGGAGAGTCTTTTGCATCATTTTTACAAAGATGGAGAAATCTAGCCAGCAGATGCTCTTGTAAAATTCCACAAAAACAAATGGTAGAGATGTTCACCCAAAATGTTAACAAAGACATTGGCTATGATCTAAGGAAAGCTTGTTTGTCCACCTTCAAGGACATCATTGAAAAAGGCTTAGCGACAAAAAAGGTCCTAATTGAACAAGGAGTCATTAAGATATTCAAGGAAAACAAAGATGACTTTAAAGGAAAAGACAAGCCAAGATTTTGGAATAAAAACAAGAACACAGTCAATGATGGTGTTGTTGATGCCAATACAGTGTGACCCAAATTTGTTTTATCCAGATCAAATCAGGTGAATACTCAAACAACTTCTAAATCACGAAGGAAGTACACTCCACTGGGAGAACCACTTGAGTCAGTTTTCAAAAAGCTAGTGGCAAACAAGGTAATCACTATTCCAGATTTTCCTCCATATGAACCAAAGGTTAAACCAAATTGGTGGAATGATGATGAATATTGTGAATTTCATAAGAGAAAGGGTCATAAGACAGGAAATTGCCATCGACTGAAGAACATCATACACGACCTCATTGATAGAGGTGACATTGAGATTGAGGGACACTCATCCAATCAAGAACATGAGATGTTTAAGGAACCATTCCCAAAACATGACAAGGGAAAAGCTAAAGCCACAGATGACCAAACCAACTATACCAAAGCAACCTATAACTATGATTCAACTATCAATGACATTTCAATGGACAATTATGTCTGTACCATTATCATCAAGGACAAAAACCCTGAGAATTCTACCCAGAGACTGAAGATTGTCCTAAAAGGTGTTGGATCTTCTTCCGAACCTACCTCTGAATGTAATGTCACAACCCGCCGAGGTAAATTCACTTTACAAGGTGCTCCAGCTAAAAACACCGCTTCCTCATCAACCAAACCTGAGTATGATCTTGTAGAACAGTTAGGGAAGACACCCGCGCTCATCTCCATCCTTGATCTATTACACATATCCCCCGCACATAAGGCCATTCTTGACAAAATCTTGAGAGACACTGTCATTCCTATTGATCTGAACGTGGACCAGTTTCAAGCCATGGTGGGATACCTTTCTATTCCACACTCTCTTACATTCACAGAAGCCGATGACGCCTCCGTAAGTCAGCCACATAATGCACCACTACACATTGAAGCCTTCATACACAAACATCAAATAAAATGAGTCCTGATAGATGGAGGAGTTGGTCTAAACATTTGTACATTGAGCACAATTAAACAATTGGGATATTCTGATAAAGCTATGAATTCTACAAATCAAATCACCATCAAGGCATATGATGATAAAGAGCGTTCATCCAAGGGCACAGTCACCTTACCTCTCAGAGTTGGACCAGTTACAAAGGATGTGATTTGTCAAGTCCTAGATCTAGATCTCACTTATAACATATTGCTAGGACGTCCTTGGATTCATGAAATGAGGGCAGTCCCATCTACATATCACCAATGCATTAAGTTTCCTCACAATGGAGTAGAAGTAATAGTTAACGGTGATCCTAATCCATTCATATACTACAATAACCTGAGATCAAAAACTGAGACCATCATTTCCAGTAATCGTGAAGTTGTTCCTTCTTTGGCATACATTGATCTAAAGTCATTAAAACCTTCGACATCAAAACAAGGTGAGCATAAAGGCAAATTTTAGGACAAGGGCTTGGGGGAATACACTTTAAATCAGACCATGTACTTACAACAAGTCATGAGTTCCCCAAAATAATATGGAAGACCACATCCTAACAAGAAAGTATCCATCATGGTACTCAAATGGGACCCTACTACCTTTCAAAGATGGGGTGAACTGGAAGAGGAAGACTTATACAAAATGCTTTACAAAGACATTGAAGATGACACACAAGATCACATCAGTTTACCATGTGAGAAATATGGCAAAGGCTTCAAGATTCTACAAAAATTCGGGTATGATGGAAAAAGCCCTCTTGGGTTACGAAAGGAAGGCATCATTGAACCTTTACAACCTGAATTGACATTAAAAAAGGAATGCTCGAAGGGACTTGGTTTCTTGACTTCCAAGGTCCACACTCAAAGGACAGGAGAAGCCTTACAAATCAAAGCTGCCAAAATTCAACAAGAGGGTCACTATTCCACAGACTCTAACAAATGGGAATGGGGTTTAGACAAATCCTCCAGTGACTACGAGCTCACCGAGATATTCAGAGAGCTAGATGAACCCATAGAAGAAGAGGAATTTTATAAAAAGTTCAAAGTTGGTCAAGAAACAACCCATGAGGATTCCACACAGTCCTTGTCTCAAGGTCCTAGGTTGAAATCACATAGGATGAGAACACCTGTCCCAGAAGGCGCTACTAGTGATGATAATTTGGATTCGTTCACGATCGAGACTAATGAGGAGAGTGCCATCGATGACCTCGATAATTACCTTGACATACCCGAATATAATTGCATCTTCACTCTTAGCCCTGCTAACTTCGAAGACATTAAAGGCCTTCCCCTTGTTCACCACCAACTCATTGATTGGGATCATGAAGGACCCGCATAGTTTGACACATTCCAAAATGATGAAGCTTTTATTGACTATCTTGGCATATGGGATGATCTTCCCCCTGGGGACCATAAAGCAGGATACATTATAGAACTCAATAGCGTGGCATATTTTGGTGAGGGTGTCGGGCCTTCCAATCGCAAAAATGTGAAAATAAGAACAAACCAAGGATCTTATGGCAAAAACCACACTGTGGCGCTGTCTGATCCCAAAAAAGTAAAAAGAAAGGACGTATCTGAGGGCAAAAACCTCTCTGAGGCACTTGAAGATGGAAGGCTCGACATTCTCCCAATATCATATGAGGAAAAATCATCCATGTTGGTAGAAGAGACTATCAAAACAAACATTGGTACAGAAGAGGTTCCACACAACATATTCCTGGCTCAATCGTTGACAGAGTCAGAAAGGTCAAAATTCATAAGTTTCTTCAAAGAATGACAATTCAACTTTGCTTGGTCATACACTGATATGCCTGGATTAGATCCGGATTTGGTAATGGATCATTTGACAGTTAAACTGGGGGCAAAACCAGTGAAACAGAAATTAAGAAAGATGCATCCACAAGTCGCATTACTAGTCAAAGTAGAACTTGAGAAATTATTGGATGTCGGACTCATACGCCCAATTGATTATCCTGAATGGATCTCCAACTTAGTGCCTATCAGTAAACCAGATCGCAGCATCAAAATATGTACAAATTTTAGAGACATTAACAAAAGCTTGTCCGAAGGATGACTTCCCATTACCAAATATTGACTTGATTGTCGATCTCACAACAGGTCATGAAATGTTATCATTGATGGATGGATTCTCTGGTTATAACCAAATAAGGATCGCACCCAAGGATCAACACAAAACATCATTCACTTGTCCTTGGGGAACTTTCTGCTAGAATGTCATGCCCTTCAGGCTAAAAAATGCAGGTGCTACATATCAAAGAGCCATGACTACTATCTTTCATGATCTCATGCACGTAACTGTGGAAGATTATGTCGATGACCTCTTGGGAAAATCAATAGATAGAAATACACATCTGGACATACTTTCAGTCATCTTTGATCGGTTGGAAAAATACAAAGTAAGATTAAACCCCAAGAAATGTGTTTTTGGAGTAACCTCCGGGAAGCTCCTAGGATTCATTGTATCCAAAAGAGGAATCGAAGCTAATCCAGCAAAAGTCAAGGCCATCTTGGAGATGCAACCACTAAGAAATATCAGTCAACTTTGGTCTTTACAAGGCAGACTCCAGTCCATACAAAGATTCATAGCACAACTTGCAGATAAGTGTAATCCTTTTCAGCACCTGCTACATAAAAACATCAAATTCAAATGGGATGATAACTATTAATGGGCTTTCCAAATGCTCAAAGATTATCTTCTGAATCTGCCCGTTTTTATGCCACCAGTTCCAGATCAGCCTCTGTTACTATACATATCAGCTGCTCCAACAACACTGGGGGCACTCTTAGCACAACAAATTGCTGAGGGAAAGGAAAAAGTAGCATACTATATCAGTCGCACATTGGTGGGATATGAGCTAAACTACACACCAATTGAGTGTGCATGTCTCATCGTGGTCTTTGCTTCGCAGAAATTATGACATTACATGCTCACTCATAAGACTAAGTTGGTTGCAAGAATCGATCCATTGAAATACCTTCTCAATAAAGCAACACTTACTGGGTGACTAGCCAAATGGGTAATGATCCTGACTGAATTTGACATCGAGTATGTGGACAGAAAAACAATAAAAGGATAAGCCATCACAGATCAATTAGCAGATGCTCCCATGATAGATGATGTTCCTCTAAGTTCAGAATTTCCAGATGAATCCATTTTAACAATGTCACATGCAAAGCCATGGCAACTGTACTTCGATGACTCATACACACAGCATGGGGCAGGAGTTGGCATCCTCTTTATAACTCCTCAAGGGGATTCTATACCAAAATCATACGGCTTATCATTTCATTGCACTAACAATATAGCGGAATATGAGGCATTAACAACTAGATTATGGATTGTAGTTCAGTGGAAGATCCAGGAACTTCATGTTTTTGGGGACTCTCAACTTGTAATCCGTCAAGCAATTTATGATTACCAAAGAAAAGATGAAAAATTAATGCCTTACAAACAAATGGTGGATGACCTGAAACAACACTTCACAAAGATAGATTTTGAGCAGATACCAAGAGAGCAGAATCGAGCCACAGATGCCATGGCTACAATTGCTTCACTAATCGATCTACCTCTAAATGAGACCCGCTATGAGTTCTTGGTGGATAACCTTTTGTTTCCTTCATATGAAATCATTCCTACTGAGATGATATGTGTTGTCGGTCCCGAGTCCCAGTTATATGGTTCCATTTTTACATACCTTCGTGACAATACCCTACCTTCTGATCTATCAACTAACCAACATCGCACTTTCATTTGCCAATCCTCTCGATATGTCATTTTAGCTGATATCCTGTACCGACGAGGTCTAGATGGCACTCTTCTTAGATGTTTGGAAAGCGATGAAGCTCAGATTGCGTTACATGAAGTACATGAAGGGATATGTGGTCCACATGCTAGTGGTCCTACCTTAGCCAAGAAACTCATCAGGACTAGATATTACTGGCCCAATATGGAAAAGGACTCATATCAGTTTGTCAAGAAATGTAAGGAATGTCAAATTCATGGAGACCTCATACATGCGCCAGCACAAGAACTTCAACCAATTGTGTCTCCTTGGCCCTTTTGTCAGTGGGGACTCGATCTCATAGGCAAGATTCATCCTCCTTCTTCCAATGGTCATAAATTCATTATCACTGCCATAGAATATTTCATGAAATGGACTGAATCTGTGCCTCTCACACAAGTCACAGGAAAATAGATTGCTACGTTCATCCTCAATTATATCATTTGTCGATACGGTATTCCTGTTTCCATTATCACTGACAACGAGCGTCCCTTCAAAAATCAAGATGTTTGTGAACTTTGTGACCGCTTCCATATTTCCCATCATTTCTCCACACCATATTACCCCCAAAGTAATGGTCAAGCTGAGGCGTCTAATAAGACAATCCTTAAAATCCTAAAAAAGACAGTCGACGACGCTGGCCGTAATTGGCATATCCAACTTAATCCTACACTTTGGGCATACCGCACAAGTGTTTGCACAACTACAGGAGCTACACCCTACTCACTTGTCTACGGCACTGAAGCCATCTTGCCTATTGAGGTCGAGCTACCCTCTTTATGAGTCTCTTTGCAAAACATTATCAGTGATGAAGACTATAAGGTCTCTCGCTTACAAGAACTGGAACTATTGAATGAACGAAGACAAACTGCTTTTAATCATCTCAAGGCTTATCAACAACGAATGAGTCACAGCTACAATCACAAGGTCAAGCCTCGTACATTTGAGGTAGGTGATTTGGTTCTCAGAGAAAACCCCAAAAATCAGCAAGATAGAGAGAAGAAGGGCAAGTTCGAACCAAATTGGCTTGGTCCTTACATCATTACAACAGCATATGGATCTGGTGCATATCGGCTCTCAACTACAGAGGGTGAACCTTTGGAGGATCCTATCAACAACATGCACCTTCACAGGTTTTACAGATAGCTCTTCAAAGTATCCTAATTCAAAAATACAAAAAAATAAAAAATTTCAAAAATACAAAAAAATCAAAAAATTCAAAAATACAAAAAAATTATAAAACAAAAAAAAAAATCGTTACTTGGTGAAAACCTGGCAAACAGGTGCCTTGTGACACAAAAAAACATTGAAAAATTGCAAAAAGTAAAGAGAAATAATTTCGTCCAACGGTGAAAACCACTTCGGTGGCGCCTTGGGCAAGTACCATGGTGAAAACTGGGTCACCAGTGCCATGCGTAGAGACATTGCTCCTCCCTCCTTCAGGATTCCATTTCATCCTTTCACTTTGCACACACTCATGACCAATTCATCCATAATAAACTTACCCATTCCCATCATGGCTTGTTATTGATCTACCCAAGATTGGTTTGCCATTCATAATAAACCTCCGTTTTCACTCCCTTTCCATCCATAATAAATCAGCTCCTATCTGTGGCTAAGGCAGATCCTATGTCTTGTAATGGGTGTGGAACTGAGAGCATCACATGTTTCGAGGATTACAGTTTCTTCCAATTTTCTTCAGTCTATCCGTGCACAGTCTGCAATAAAGCAACATTTGCATCACAGATCCACAATAAAGTTTCATCTTCTCCACAATAAAGTATCAGTTTCACGGATTCAGTCAGTTTCAGATGAGACACAACAACCACAATGGACTTCAACAAATCAAATCTTTCAACAGACTCAGACAACATTATGGTTCAGTGCTATCTATCCATTTTGTGAAAGTAAACATTGTGACCACAATCAAATAAGACTTATACAAGTGACAAGAGACACTAAACTTGAGGACTACAGTGGATGTTGGTGTTGAGTCTTGGTTTTCTTGGTTTTATATTTTTGGTGACATGTCTTTTAGCTTTTCTAGGATGTCTCTAACTAGAGATTCTATCTCCAGGATGTCTTTGACTAAAAAGGCGAGGATGGGGTATCGTCACCTATTTTTCTTTGTTGTCTGTGGATTGTCTCTTAGTAATGCTATGACTTGTCCAAGGATATGAGGACACTGTGAGTCTAGTATGAACTGGGGCATTCTTTGTTTGTGACTGTCTTATCTCCATGCAAACAGGTACAATGACTTTCTGGGTCGAACATATGCCTCGATTGTCATAACCTACTTGCCATGATAAGCTCAATGATGATAACGCACAATAAGCTCTTTCAATTTCATATCTTCTATCTTTCATCCCCATTTCTTGATTGAATTCCATTGTCCTTCTCGAGTCCGCATAGCCTGCTATCACATGACTGAGTATAATGACACACCAAAAACATTTGCATTTTATATAGTTTCACCTACATTACCACATATAAGCATTTCATACATACATATAGATATCACAACTGCATCACATCCTACACACAACACCTGTCAACACAATTTACATTTGCATTATCATATTCATCTGCATTACATACATTCACGTTTGCATTATCATATTCATCTGCATTACATACATTCACGTTTGCATTATCATATTCATCTACATTACATACATTCACGTTTGCATATGCATAACATTTAAAAATATAAAAGAACAAAAATATTGCATTTCATTATGTACATATTTGCATCCATATCATAAGCATCACATAAGAACATCTCATCACATAGGTACACATGCACATAGTTGTCGCAAAGATGAATCATCTCATATATATATATAAAGTGTCATGATACAATGATGTCAAAATCATATGGCTACAATCATCCGAAAGTGTCTACATCATCATACAAAAATGATATAATACTGATACATAGGGAGCCCTCTACGGCTATGATGAACTCCCTCCCTCGGAGCCGCCTGGCCTCGATGGAATCTGAGCCCCCGAAGGACCCGTGCCAGGATCATCCCTCCTGTCCCCTCTATCTAGTGGTGGTGGAGGACCCATAACCCCACCACTAGACGCCTGTCTCGTCCGGGTCCCTCTCATAGTTGTTGCTATCCGCGATGGTCTATGGAAGCTCCTCGCCCGCTGATTAGCTGGTACCGCACCATAATAGAGATCCCGCCAGTAACCGATCTCCTCCCCTGCCCACAGAACATAGGCATATCTAGCCCCTGTGTCCTATGCCGCCTACCTCCCAGCCCTCAGTGCTGTCTCAGCCTCTGTGTAGTGCTGAATGGCCTGATCCCACTCCCGTTCAGTATCTCTAAGCCACCTCTTGAGCCTATCCCTCTCTCTCTCCAGCTCCTAGATCTCATCTACCTGTCCCTGACAGATCTCCCTCAGCTCCGTCAGCTCATCCTCCTCTACCTCAGCCCCCTGTAGCTCTGCCTGTGGCTCCCCCTGTACGGGTGCCTGCCCCTGTGCCTGTACTGGTGCCTGTCCCTATATCTGTCCCTATACCTGCTGTGTGGGGGAAAAAGTGACACTAGGCAAACATGCCCTAATCTCACTTTCAATCACACACTTGTGGAATACGAAAGAGCCTAGAGGTATCACACAATTGGCTACTTCTTTTTGTGGAAGAGAGAGCCACGGGCTACCTATTAGGATTTCTATTCCTTTGTTGTAATTGAAAGATAAAATGATGCAAGTTCAACTACTAGCCCTAGAGTGCAAGTATGAACTAATAACAAGATTGCAGAATTGAACTTAAACAATGGAAAGCTGTAAACACAAGGACAAGACAAGAATGTAAATGCGTACCTGGTGTTAAAATCTGAGTGAAAATGTTCGGGACGGGGGCGTGGGCGCCACTGTCCTGATTCTGCACCTGAAACTATTGTTTTGCAACCTGAAAAGCTGTCAAAAAAATGCTGAAACTGTTGTCTGACAGAAGGACCAGGGCGCCCAGCGCCCCTGTCCCAGGGACCAGGGCACCCAGCGCCCCTGTCCTGGCAGGACCAGGGCGCCCCACGGCCCTGTCCTGGTCTTTTGCTCTGAAACTTGGTGTGAAGTTCTGTCTCGGTCTGCTTCTTCCGGATCTGCAACTTGCGGCGTCGTCCGAATTCCGAAACCTGCACTTATATCTGAAAAGGTGTGGTGGGCGGCTATATAGGGTTTTGCCTTAGTCAAACCCCTGCTTTGGTGATTTCCACCTCCACGAATAGCCAAGTTGTATTGTAAAAGTAGTGTGTGTGCAGACCTTGTGTGTGTGCAAGATCCTAAAATGCAAGAAAGCAAACTAGAGCAACCTAGAAAGTAAACCCTAATTGCTTGTAAATGATAATGTAAATGCTCCAAATCAAGATGCAAAGTGATCTAAAGCATGAATACAAATGATATAATGGGGCTTATGCAAAGACATGAAAACAACATGAAATCATACCCAACCCCAAGGGAGGGGTACACGCCAATCTTCAGTCGGTGATCCCTTATTGCTCTTCAATGTCTTCAAAGCCCTAAATGGATGAATGAAATTGATGAATGCTTGATGGATGGATGTTGAATGTTGTTGAAGTCTTCAAAGATTTGCTCTTTCGCTTCATAGAAGGTCCCTGAAACCAAAATTTGGATCCCTTCTAATGAAGAAAGAGAGCTCTTATGTATGAAACCCTAGGTCTTAATTCCAACTTTTGGCCGACCTAGAGATTGAATATCCCGCCAATTTCTTGGGGTTAAGCTTTATTTTATGATTGGATCGCCCTCCTAAAATTTCGAGAAAAATGTCCGGGACCGTGTGCACTCCGGGCACCATGGTCCTGGCAACTTTTCACCAAATTTTCAGGGCCGTCAGATATGATGATTTTAGAGAGAATCCCGAAGTTACAGGTGATTTCGAGATGTTTTGACCCCCGAAATCAAGCCCCGAAGTTCAAAATAGGACCTAATTAGGGTTTTTGATTAAATGATGTATTGGAAGAATAAAAGTAAAGGGGCACACTTTAATGAAAAGGGCCCAACTTTATGATATAGGAGATGATAAAATAGGACCTTAGACCTAATTAATTTAATTAATTAAGTGCTAAAGGGGAAATGCAATGCAAAATGCAAAATGCGCCAAGGCGGGTGCTAAACTAGGTGTGAAATTGTACCACCCTAGCAAGTGCGTACAATTTACGACGCTACACCTGCACCTATCTGGGACCTTGTGCTACTGGCACGTGTTGCGGTAATCCACCGCGACCCCTCACTACCTGAGTCTGCCTATCCTCTCTACCCTCCCTCCATGGCACCACCCTCCTCCTCTATCGGCCTCTACCCCCATCATCTCCATCATCATCCCCATCCCCACCACCATCTCCATCTAGTAGCTCTCCTAGATCCGTCAAGCATGGGAATGGATGCTCGGCTCAGTATGCTGTGTACTCGGCATCCATGCCGACATCCTCAATCTCTGGCCACATGTCCCAGGGTAGGGGCATCATCTCTATGAGCTGTGTAACAGCCTGATCATATGATAATAAAGACCCAAACTGCACCTGATTTCTGACAGTCCGTGCATACATGCCTAAACCCCGTGGCATCCGCTGGATCCTGTCGAACTGCCTGCCCACCCTATCCACTAACTGCCTCTCTAGTACATAGGGCGTCCACCCAATCAGATACCTGCTTCAGAAGGTGTAGGGCAGCTCTACTGCATCATCCTCCCACTTCTCACATCCAAGGTATGACCTCCATATGACCATATCAATGTCATCAATCACCCGCCGCCAGTGCTCTAACCTGCCAATCTGTGGTTGTGAAGTGATCATGTCATACAAGTGTACAAAATTGCATCCGTGACCTCTGCCCCTGAAATGTATCGGTCTCGTCACTAGCAGATGCTCATAGGCCCACACTTGTAACAATGTGACATCGCAGCCCAATCCCACTGACCCGTGGTACACAAACTGATGCAGCTCATAATACAGGTGTGCTAGCACACACAGTCCCCAGGCATATCTGGTGTGCTGTGTCACCAGTGTCTCCAATGCCCCTCCCCAGCCCACAGCCAACCCTCGTGTCGCTCTATCAGGACACAAGAACCCACTGATCGCTCCTCCTATCACTGCTGACAGCGCTAATCCTGTAGCTGTCATGGTGTCCCAAGCCACATGTCCAGCCCTCATCTCCAGTCCTAGGTCCTGGAACACTCGTCTCAGGGCCTCCCTGTCTCCATCTTGATTGTAGGAAATCATCTCCCCATCGATTAGTATCCTCAGGATCTTGTATACATCCTCTAGGGTGACTGTCATCTCACCCATTGGTAAATGAAACGTACATGTCTCAGAGTGCCACCTCTCTGCCAGTACAGTTAGCAGTCCCATGTTTGCCCGAAACTCGGGCACATACAAAATATGTCTCAAACCCATAGCCTCAATAGCCGCTCGGTCCTCGAAGGTCAGCTCAGGTCACAATCTCTGTGTCGACGGGAATCTCTCCCATGACTCCAACATAGGCAAATACTCCCACAGTCAAGCAAATCAATCATGTCAGTCATTGTGGCATTCAATGTTCATCACAAAATGCTACTTTTTATCTAAGTGCATATGGCTATCTATCCTAGTGACACTCATTGTTCATCACAAAGTGTTGCTATCTATCCTAGTGACACTCACTGTTCATCACAAAGTGTTGCTATTTATCCTAGTAGTACTCCCTGTTCATCACAAAGTACTACGTGTGTGGCACTCCCTGTTCATCACAAAGTGTTGCTCACATTTGCACTCCCTGTTCATCACAAAGTGCTGCTCACATTTGCACTCCCTGTTCATCACAAAGTGCTGCTCACATTTGCACTCACTGTTCATCACAAAGTGCTGCTCATATTTTAGTACTCACTGTTCATCAGAAAGTACTATATCTTGGTACTCACTGTTCATCACAAAGTGCCTTGATCTATCTTATCCTAGGGCCTCTGCTTGGGTGAATCCTCTTGAGTAGTTTCCTAATTGGCAACGTATGTTCTATCATAGAATTGTCAATCCTAGCCCTATTTGTTATCCTAGTATTCCCTAGAGGATCTGCTTGAGTGTATCCTCTCAGCAGCTTATCCAATCGACAGTGTATGTTCATCACAGAACTGCCGACTTGACCTAGAAGACACAAATTCACATTTTTGGACACAAATGCGCTTTCCTGACATAAACGCAATTGAAGATTGCATAAACACGCCTGTTTTACACAGACGCGCCTGAAACACACAGATGTGTCTATGCTCTGCACAGATGCGCCTGGGTGACATAGACGTGCCTTTTTGGCATAGACGCACCTACACAGCACAGACGCGTTTTTCATCACAGACGCGCCTGGCAAAAACACAGACGCGCCTAGCAAGCATAGACGCACCTGGCATCGACGCAGACGCGCCTGGACATTTTTGACATTTTTTGGACCCTATTCTAGGCGCATTTATTACCCTATCTAGCATGCATTAATGACAACAATAAATGCAACAAAGTACAAGGAGGTTTTGTGGTACTTACCAGCTCTCCTGCCTTTGCTGGCCTCTAGAATCGGCGAACAAGGTCGAATCTGTGAACAAAGGCCATCGCTGCTGACTGTTGTTGCTCTATTCTCGCTCTGCACTCTAATCTCTTGGCTGTGTGGATGACAATGAGGATGTATTTTCCCTCGTGGTCTATCTTATAGACTGCTCTAGCCCTCGTTTCCCGAGTCAGTCTTCATTATCCCGTGACTCTGTCACTTTATCCGGTCAGTCCATTCTATCCCATCTTTCTTATCGAGAGATTGTTTGCGATCTTTCCAGACATTTTTCATCCAATCTCTCGAAGGGGCATATCATTCCCATATTGGGGCAACTTTGTATTAGTTCATCTTATCTTCTTTGAAACAACGCGACAAGCCGCATTGTCTCAAAGAGGGGCAAAATGTAGACACCCAAAATTGTCCAGTCTAATTAAATAAATATTTTTATTTATTTAATTATTTTAGCCTAATTCTTCTATTAATTAAATAAATCTTTATTTATTTAATTAATTCATTTATCCTCTTCTAGCCTTATTTCTCATTTAAATAAATACATTTATTTATTTAAATTATCCTTTTCCTAAATTAAATAAATATCTTATTTACTTAATTGATCTCACTCCTTCTATTAATTAAATAAATCTTTATTTATTTAATTAATTCATTAACCTTTTCTATCCATGACACATGTCATTCATCTCTTAATTCCTACACTACTTACCCCTTTCATTATTTTATTATTTCTTTTACCTACCCTCTAATCATAGCCGACCTCCTTTTACACCTCTCAATCTTATCCCTCCATTTCATATAGTGTCTTCTATATAAGGAGATGCTTCCTTCATTATCAAACCCTAACTACTTGATCAATTGACTACTTGGCATATGGGATCCTACTTGCAACCACATTCCGTTCTTTGTTGAGCTCTTGTGCACATAAAATCTGAGAGCAAATACATTAAGCAAGATCAATGGAGATAGGAAGAATGGAGATCCAAACCCTATTGGACATGTGATGGTATAATCTTTGTGATTTCATTTGATTTGCATTGTCTTAGGTAATCTTCATATGTTATGGTGGATCTTTGTTAGGCTAGGGTTTTGTGGTTGAATTCATTTAGTCTTTCAATATCATTATTATTCTTATCCATTTTCACCATATACAAGTGTAAATTAAAAATGGCATTTTTTAAATTCTAAATTGTGATAATGCATTAATTTTTTGTTTGTCTAGGATATGTGTATGCCATTGTTGCACCTGAGGACAATGAAGAGGAAACAAAATATTGGTTGGCTCGATGTGTTGAGACTAAACACAAACTAGTTAATCCTCGAGAAGATGACGATGGTTTTCATTATCCGATTGGTTCAGTGGTAGTTGTTGGAACTTGGCTAAGGAAATATTTGACAAGGAAGAATGGTTTGCCTACTTTGGAAGATTATGAAACACATAAGAAGATAATACACTACTCACTTTTGATTGTTGCAACAAAAATACAACTAGTGAGATATCGCGGCAGACCTAGTAATAAAAAGTTGTGGACAATTTCTATGGAAGATCACGAGACAATTATAGATGCTTTGGAAAAAGAGAGGATGCAGATGGTACAATGGAATAAGTATTTAAATAAAGAGGTATGTATACATGTTAAATGTATGTATGTACATATATTATGTACATGTATAATTTCTTTTTATTACATACCATTTGATCATATAGATGGTTTAAATATTATTGTTTGATATATATAGGTCCATCCCCTTAGTGAGAGCTTTTACACAATTGTGTTACATGTAATGGAATAAGTATTTAATATATAGAGGTACGTATACTTGTTTTAAAATTATGTATGTCTTTTGAAATGATTTAAATTGATATTATAAAATGCTTTTAAAATATATATACCTGTTTTCATAATTCATTTAAAATGTGAACTTGACTATTTTGCACTTCCATCTAGATTCTAATTTTTTTTGTCCTTATTATTTTGATCCCCTTAAGCCACATGTCCCAATTATACACCCATCCCCTTAAGCTGAGTCATGTCCTAATCAATTAATTTACCCTTAAGCCATGTCCTATAATTTACTTCAAATGATCCTCTTTTAAGGCACATGTCCTATTTCTAGTTTGATCCCTGTAAGCCACATGTCTCAATTGTACACCCATCCCCTTAAACCGTGTCATGTCCTAATCAATTAATCTCCCCTTAAGCCATGTCCTATAATTTACTTCAAATGATCCTCTTTTAACCAACATGTCTTATTTCTAGTTTGATCCCCTTAAGCCACATGTCCCAATTGTACACCCATGCCCTTAAGCCGAGTCATTTCCTAATCAATTAATCTCCTCTTAAGCCATGTCCTATCATTTAGTTCAAATGATCCTCTTTTAAGGCACATGTCCTATTTATAGTTTGATCCCCTTAAGCCACATGTCCCAATCGTACACCCATCCCCTTAAGCCGAGTCATGTCCTAATCAATTAATATCCCTTTAAGTCATGTCCTATAATTTACTTCAAATGATCCTCTTTTAAGCAACATGTCTTATTTATAGTTTGATCCCCTTAAGCCACATGTCCCAATTGTACACCCATACCCTTAAGCCAAGTCATGTCCTAATCAATTAATCTCCCCTTAAGACATGTCCTATAATTTAGTTCAAATGATCCTCTTTTAAGGCACATGTCCTATTTCTATTTTGATCCCCTTAAGCCACATGTCCCAATCATACACCCATCCCCTTAAGCTGAGCCCTATAATTTACTTCAAATGATCCTCTTTTAAGCAACATGTCTTATTTATAGTTTGTTCCCCTTAAGCCACATGTCCCAATTGTACACCCATCCCCTTAAGTCGATTCATGTCCTAATCAATTAATCTCCCCTTAAGCCATATCCTATAATTTATTTCAAATGATTCCCTTAAAATCTGGCACATGTCCTATTTCTAGTTTGATCCCCTTAAGCCACATGTCCCAATTGTACACCCATCCCCTTAAGTCGAGTCATGTCCTAATCAATTAATTTCCCCTTAAGTCATGTCCTATAATTTACTTCAAATGATCCTCTTTTAAGCAACATGTCTTAAGCCTAGTTTGATCCCCGTAAGCCACATGTCCTAGTTTTAACTTAAATTCACCCACCTATATTTAAATCCTATATATAATATATATCTAACTATTTTTTGTTGTTGTAGGTTTATCTTAAAGTAGTTTTTTGTTGTTGGTGGCATGTGAAATGAGTTCATGAATCTTTAGAATTAAATCAATGTTTCCAATGAATTGGTAAGCATCATTTTTTTTGTTAAATGTTTAGTTTCATTTTCTATATTTGATGTTTTTCAATGATAAATTGTTCAATTGCCTAAATAATTTCCCCTTTTAAGTCACACGTCCTAATTGGTATGTGTAGTCACATAAATCTGTCCATTTTAGTTAAATGAATATTTCGTATTTATTTGATTAAAAATCCACTAGCCATCAGTTAATTAAATTAACATTTAATTAATTCATCTTCAAACATTCTCCTATTAATCAAATAAATTATTCAATTTATTTTAATTAATTCATTATACCAAATTCACAAATCAATTAAATGAATAAATCATATTTATTTCATTTAATCCCCTATTCCTCTTTTAAATAAATTAAATCAAACATTTATTTAAATCATTTTATCCCTCTTGGTGCAGAAGCACCCTTCCAGACTCTTTCTCTTTCTTTGTCTTGTTGGTGTTATGCTTCTTTAGAAGCCATTGTACATAAAATAATGAGCCATGTGCTCATAGGTCCTAGGTAGGGTCCTAGAGGAGATCTTAGGGGTCATAAGTCAAGATTGTGATTTTCTTGAAAATGGAGGGTATGTGTGTCCTGGAGGTGTTTAGGGGTCCTTCATATCATGGTGGTGTCCTTAGGTTGGCCCATTGTGGGTCTAGGAGTCATGAAGAGCAACATTGAGAAAGTTGCTCAAAAGTTGCATGACAACTTTTAAAAGTTGTCAAGCAACTTTTCCACCATGATGTCAAAATCCTTAGGTTTGCATGGACAACCCTAAATGTGGCACACCGATCAAGGTATGGGTAGTATAAGATGTTGCAAACCCTAAGTTAAAGGGTTGGATGTCAAACATTGTACGGCCAAGGAAAAAAAAGCTTGACTATGACTGTTTTTGGGTTACCAGTCAGTTTGAATGAAGTTACCGAGCAAACTATTGGATTGATTTGCAAGAAAACCTGTGTGAAATATCTTCTTTGGTGTATATATATTCATTGTGAGTGACTAGATTAGCTTTTTGTTTACCGGTTGAGTGTGTTTGTAAATAATTTGTAAGTTGCAGTCTCACTGTCCAGTCTTGGACTGGTTTGAGCAAATGAAGTCTTAACTCCATTCCCCGTTGTGGAACCACCATAAAACCATGGGGAATGGATGTGAAGACCCTGTACTATAGTCCCAAGCAAGAAGGACCCTTAAAAATGTAGGAATGCCAAGAAAAGACCCACTCCTAGGCGAGACTGGACAGTGCCCGGTTAGGAGAGGTCAAATTGCAGAGGTCTTGGAGAGCAAGGTTGAATAGTGAAGAGTGCATCCTTTGGAGGAGGTGTAGAGGAGTGAGTGAAGCATCATTGGTGTGAAGGAGGAGCCTCCACCAATCCAAACAAGGTGGCTAAAACTCAGAACACTCACTGTGACCCAGGCAGACCCTAGAAACCCTCATAAAACCCTTGAAAACCCCAAAATTCGCCCTAGGCATTGTATGACCACTTGGAGGCCCAAAACCTAGAAAATACTTGAGCCCTTGCCAATTGAATGGTAGTCCATTTTAGGTGTTAAGGTTGTTTGTGCATCATTTGTGAGAGGGAGCCCTAGAAGACTGGGTAGGAGGCCTAATTGGTCCTAATCCTTGTAGCCCTATTTGAAGGCAAAAACCCAAATTTGTGAAATCGGTAAGGGGTTAGAATCTTGAAACCTCTTGGGGGCACATAAATGGGTGGATAGACCATGAGATAGACATGAAACAACCTTGCTAAGACCTTGGAAGGTGTGGAACAAGATTAGCCCTTATTAGCCATAGTAAGGGGTTTTGAGTCTCATGAGTAGGTGAGACCCTAGGAGTAGTATTGCAACTCATTGGTGGGTGGATTGGGCATGGTTAGTGGATTCCTCAAGCAAAGGGAAGTCCTAGAGACCCTAGGGTGTGTAGAGAACACCAGGTGATCCAAGGAAAGGATCCAAGAGCATAGACTAGGCAAGTCTATCCCTTACCCCATCCCATCAGATTTGTATTAGAGCCAGTAAAAGACTTGTTGGACTGTGTATGTCTCTATATACTAGTGAATCCATAGGGGAGAGAAGAATGGTTACTAATGCAGAGCTGACTAGAGAGGTGGAAGAATAGAAGGAGAAGAATAGACTCCTTGAAGAAGCAATGAGTGAGATAAGGGATAAACTGCAGGAAGTGGTGGATCAGAGGACACAAGGACCTTGGGATGAAGACACCAAGGGTAAAGGCAAGAAGACTATAGACATAGATGAAATCATCCCTGAACCATATCCCTTGTTCAATGAAGAGCCATTTGTAAAGGCTATCAAGGCTTTGAACACCAAAGCTTTTGAAGGATTGCCACATTTCAGTGGAAGAATGGACATAGACATTATTATGGAATGGATTGAGGGCATGGAAAACCACTTTGAGTGTGAAGGAGTGATAGAGGCTCAGAAGGTTAAAGTTGCCAAATCAAGACTAAGGGGAGCAGCTTTGACATGGTGGAAGTACCTGCAAGAAGAAAGAGTTAGTATGGGAAAGCTACCTATTGCAAATTGGAAAGCTATGGTGCATAAGATCAAAGAGAACTACTTACCAGAGGATTATGAAGTCCAACTTCATAAGAAGAGACAAGGATTGAAGCAGAAGGATCTTGATGTGGCCTCCTATACAGAGGAGTTTCAAAAGCTATGTCTTAGGTCCAAAGGCCAAGAAGATGAATCCATTAAGGTGGCTAGGTATCTAAGTAGCCTAAAGTGGAACATTCAAGAGGAGATAAGCCTATGGACTCCTACTACTATACAAAAGTGTCATCAGCTTGCTACCAAGGTAGAAGAGAGGAACAAAAGGAAGGGAGACTCCAATAGCAGGGGTAGAGGCAGAGGTAGAGATCAAGTGAATCACCGAGGTGGTTACCAAAGCAAGACAAATGAACAGAGGAACCAAGGAGAAGCCAAGTTGATTGAACATGGTAGTGAAACCAATCCTAAAGGAGGACATTCTAGAGGAAGAGGTGCACAAGGTGGTCCAAATAGGGGCAGAGGTACCGGCAGAGGTAAGTCCTACTTTGCAACTATGAAATGTTACAATTGTGGACAATTGGGACACCCGACATATAGATGCCCTGACAAGCCTACATCATCAAACAGTGGAAAGAGGGTTTCTTATGCACATGAATAATCTTCAAGCAGCAAGACACCTAAAGTGGATCATATTGAATCAGAGATTGGAGAAAATCTAATGTTCAATAGGGTCTTGATAAGACAACTAGAGAAGAATGAACCTAAGCATAGGAGAGAATTGTTTAGGGTGAGATGCAAGATTCTGGGTAAAGTGTGCAAAGTGATAGTTGATTCAGGCTCAACTAACAATATCATATCAAAAGAGGTAGTTAGGAATTTGAAACTCACAAGGATACCCCACACTAACCCATACAAGGTGACATGGTTGAATCATGAGCAGAGTGTGCTGGTCAATGAACAGACTTGGGTAGAATTTCCTATTGGAGGATACAAGGATAAGATCCTTTGTGATGTGTTGCCTTTGGATGCATGTCACTTATTGCTAGGAAGACCTTGGAAATTTGATAGGAAGGTGATCTATGATGGAGAGAACTCCATTTCCTTTAAGAAGGACATCAAGACCTTCAAGATTCAGTCTTTGATAGAGGATGAAGAGGGAACTTCAAAGACACCTAGTGTCTTAATGGCTACCGGTAAAGAGTTTTTGAACTTGCTACATGAGGAGGAGATAGTAAAGTGTGCCATCTTTGTGAAATCAAAGGAGGAAGAAGACAAGTTGCAGACAGAAATACCTAAGGAGGTGAAGCAAATGTTGCAAGAGTATAAGGATATAGTGAGTGATGGAACACCTGCAACACTCCCACCAAGAAGGTCTATAAGTCATCAGATAGACTTTGTTCCCAGTGCATCCTTACCTAACAAGGCTGCATATAAGCTCACACCTGATCAGAATAAGGAGGTAGCAAGGCAAGTGTAGGAGTTATTGGAACAAGGACTGATTAAGAAGAGCATCAGCCCATGTGCAGTCCTGGTAGTGCTAGCATCCAAAAAAGGAGGTAAGTGGAGACTTTGCACTAACTCAAGAGCAATCAATAGGAATACCATAAGGTATAGGTTTCCTATTCCTAGAATAGAGGATCTAATGGACTGTTTAGGAGGGGCTATGTATTTTACTAACCTAGACCTTAAAAGTGGTTATCACCAGATAAGAATTAAGGAGGGCGATGAGTGGAAGACTGCTTTTAAAACCACAGAGGGATTGTATGAATGGCTTGTGATGCCATTTTGACTCACCAATGCTCCAAGAACCTTCATGAGGTTGATGAATGAAGTGTTGAAGGATTTCACAGGTAGATTTGTGGTGGTGTACCTAGATGACATTCTCATCTATATGGCAGAACCAAGGAAGAGCACCTTGAGCATTTGAGGTTAGTCTTAGAGAGGTTGCATGAGGAGAAACTATCCATCAACCTAGAGAAGTGTGACTTCTTGAAGCAAGAGCTGGTTTACCTAGGATTTGTGGTGTCTAAGGGAACCTTGAAGATGGATCCAAGGAAAGTGGAAGCAATCTTGAATTGGCCTGCACCTAAAACAGGGATTGAAGTTAGAAGTTTTCATGGATTAGCTCAATTCTATAGGAAGTTTGTGAGGAATTTCAGTGGCATATGTGCACCAGTCCTTGACACCATTAAGGGAGGTCTTAAAACTAAGTTTAAATGGACTAAGCAAGCTGAAAAAGCATTTCAAATGTTGAAGCAAGAAGTAGCCACAAAACCTATCCTTCTCCTATCTATGTTTGATAAGCTATTCACTTTGGAGTGTGATGCAAGTGGAATTGTAGTAGGTGGTGTTTTGAGTTAAGAGGGAAGACTTGTGGCATTTTTCAATGAGAAGCTTAGTGAAGCGAAGAAGAAGTACTCAGCTTATGACCTAGAGTTGTATGAATTAGTGTAGTCTCTAAAGAAATGGAGGCATTACCTACTCCCAAAGGAATTTGTAGTGTTCATAGACAATCAAGCATTGAGTTACATCAACACACAAGAGACGCTAAGAAATAGACATTTGAAATGGATGGAACATCTCCAATCCTTCACCTTCACCATCAAGCATAAGAAGGGACAACTTAACAAGGTGGCAGATGCATTGAGTAGGAAGTTGTTGAAAATTCAAGAGTTACAGTTGCAGAGCATAGGCATAGAAGGTTTCAAAGACCTCTATGAAGGAGATGAAGACTACTCATCAGCTTACAAGGTTTGCAAAGAATTTGAGAACCATTTCCATGGTGAGTATGCAGATTACACTCTCCAAAATGGTCTCTTGTTCAAGGGTAACCAGTTGTGTGTACCTAGAGGATCCATGAGGGAGAACCTCATCCAAGAGAAGCATAATGGAAGTTTGAGTGGACACTTTGGGATTAATAAGACTCTAGATTTAGTACAGAGATACTAATGTTGGCCAAAGTTGCCAAGAGATGTAAAGAGGTATGTAGAGCAATGTGGAGTATGCCAAAGAGCAAAAGGGGGATCAAGCAATGCTGGTCTGTATCAACCATTGTTGGTCCCTAACAGACCTTGGGAATGTATAAGCATGGAATTTTTAGTTGGACTTCCCAAGACTAAAATAGGTATGGACAACATCTATGTGGTAGTAGATAGATTTTCCAAGATGAGTCATTTCATTCCATGTAAGACTACACATGATGCTAGCTATGTTGCACATCTCTTCTTCAAAGAGATTGTTAGGATTCATGGACACCCTTTAAGCATTGTTTTAGATAGGGACAACAAGTTCATGGGTCATTTTTGGCAAACATTATGGAGGAGACTAGGAACTAACTTGTCATTTAGCTCAGCTTACCATCCACAAACAGATGGTCAAATTGAAGTCATCAATAGAGTGTTAGGCAATTTGTTGAGGTGTCTAACTAAGGAGTATGGTCAGACATGGGACCCTATCATTCCTCAAGCAGAGTATGCATATAATGATAGTGTGAATAGAACCACTGGTAGAAGTCCTTTTGAGGTTGTCTATGGCAGACATCCAAGGGGAGTATGTGAGTTGAGAGATCTTAGTACTTTGGAGATGAAGAGTGGACAAGCAGAGGACTTCACCCAAACCATCAAGGAAGTTCAAGAGCAAGTTAAGAAGGCCATCCTTGAATCCACTCAAAAACTGAAAGCCAAAGTGGATGAGAAAAGGAAAGAAGTTCAGTTCAAGGTCGGTGACTATGTGATGGTCCATTTGAGCAAAGATAGGATGCAAAGTGGTAAGCCTACCAAACTGCAGATGAAGAGGGTAGGACCTTGTCAAATTCTGGCAAAATATGGTGAGAATGCTTATAAGGTTGATTTAACTTCAGACCTAGCCATTTCACCAGTCTTCAATGTTGTTGATCTGGTAATGTACAAGGGAGAGATAGCAGAACAAACTGTGAACCAAGCCAAGGTATTACAAGATTTGGATGTAAACACCTCACCTCAAGTGAAGAAGCCTACAGTAGAGGAGATCTTGGAATCAAGGGTGAATAAGTCTACTAGACACCAGGTCTACATGGAGCACTTAGTGAAATGGGCAGATCAACTAGTATCTGAAGCTACATGGGTGGAGGAGAGCAGGTTCAAGACACTTGGAATAGACCCGGCTCTCATCTCTTCTATTTCTTAGTTGTGTGCAGAGGGGGAGTATGGTGTAGGAGCACCCTTCTAGACTCTTTCTCTTTCTTTGTCTTCTTGGTGTTATGCTTCTTTAGAAGCCATTGTACATAAAATAATGAGCCATGTGCTCATAGGTCCTAGGTAGGGTCCTAGAGGAGATCTTAGGGGTCATAAGTCAAGATTATGATTTTCTTGAAAATGGAGGGTATGTGTGTCCTGGAGGTGTTTAGGGGTCCTTCATATCATGGTGGTGTCCTTAGGTTGGCCCATTGTGGGTCTAGGAGTCATGAAGAGCAACATTGAGAAAGTTGCTCAAAAGTTGCATGACAACTTTTAAAAGTTGTCAAGCAACTTTTCCACCATGATGTCAAAATCCTTAGGTTCATGTGGACAACCCTAAATGTGGCACATCAATCGAGGTATGGGCAGTATAATATTTTTCAAACCCTAAGTTAAAGGGTTGGATGTCAGACATTGTACGACCAAGGAAGAAAAAGCTTGACTGTGACTGTTTTTGGGTTACCAGTCAGTTTGAATGAAGTTACCGAGCAAACTATTGGATTGATTTGCAAGAAAAAATGTGTGAAATGTCTTCTTTTGTGTATACATCTTCATTGCGAGTGACTAGATTAGCTTCTTGTTTATCGGTTGAGTGTGTTTGTAAATAATTTGTAAGTTGCAGTCTCACTATCCAGTCTTGGACTGGTTTGAGCAAATGAAGTCTTAACTCAATTCCCCATTGTGGAACCACCATGAAACCATGGGGAATGGATGTGAATACCATGTACTATAGTCCCAAGCAAGCAGGGCCCTGAAAAGTGTAGTAAGGCCAAGCAAAGACCCACTCCTAGGCGAGACTGGACAGTGCACGGTTAGCAGAGGTCAAATTGCAGAGGTCTTGGAGAGCAAGGTTGAATAGTGAAGAGTGCATCCTTTGGAGGAGGTGTAGAGGAGTGAGTGAAAAATCATTGGTGTGAAGGAGGAGCCTTCACCAATCCAAACAAGGTGACTAAAACTCAAAACACTCACTGTGACCCAGGCAAACCCTAGAAACCCTCACAAAACCCTTGAAAACCCAAAAATTCTCCCTAGGCACTGTACGGCCACTTGGAGGCCCAAAACCTAGAAAATCCTTGAGCCCTTGCCAATTGAATGGCAGTCCATTTTGGGAGTTAGGGTTGTTTGTGCATCATTTATGAGAGGGAGCCCTAGAAGACCAGGTAGGAGGCCTAATTGGTCCTAATCCTTGTAGCCCTATTTGAAGGCAAAAACCCAAATTTGTGAAATCGGTAAGGGGTTAGAATCTTGAAACCTCTTGGGGGAACATAAATGGGTGGATAGACCATGATATAGACATGAAACAACCTTGCTAAGACCTTGAAAGGTGTGGAACAAGATTATCCCTTATTAGCCATAGTAAGGGGTTTTGAGTCTCATGAGTAGGTGAGACCCTAGGAGCAGTATTGCAACTCATTGGTGGGTGGATTGGGCACGGTCAGGGGATTACTCAAGAAAAGGGAAGTCCTAGAGACCCTAGGGTGTGTAGAGAACACCAGGTGATCCAAGGAAAGGATCCAAGAGCATAGACTAGGCTAGTCTATCCCTTACCCCATCCCATCACCCCCCCACTTGCATTTTCCTACAAATGCAACTTGCACACATTTATTGAAATAAATTAATTTATTTTAAATAAAAATCATATTTCCCTCACCCACCAAATCCACTTGCATTCCTAAACCCCCTTCTAGATTCTTCTAACCCCTTTCTAATTATCCTAATCCATCCCCTAATTATTGTCACATTCCTAAGCAACTTGGAGTCACTTCTCAAAGACTTCAAACTCTTTGAAAAGCATTAAATGCTTTGTGTGTTCAACAATTTAACCTCCAAAATCTTCCAAACCACTTATGGCTCTTACATGACCATTAATGGCTCTTACATAACCATTTATGGTTATTTCAACTTGCACTCATGTGTCTCCTCAAGAATTTATTGCTTTGACCATGGTTATTCCTTTTGCCTTTGCACAAAAGTTTATCCATTGGATAAAAGCTTTATTCTTTGAATAAAGAATTTATTCATTCAACTAACCTTGACCTTAACTCCCAAGTTATCTTTCAGGTCATGTCAAGCATTTAATGTTTATTCCCTTTCCTCTCAACCTATCTCACATTGACACTTGTCATCCTGGGATTAGGTTGAAAGCCTTCACATGGATTGAATATCATTCAATCCTAACCCTTGTTGAGATTACTCAATCTCAACCATCCATTGCTCCATTTTACCTATAAATAGAGCTCGCATTCCTCATTTTCAAATCCTCAAGCATTTAGCATTCGTAGTCATAATCCTGAAAACTTGTATGCATCTAAGATATAGAGAATTTTAGAGAGCATTTAGCATAAATCACTAAATATCTTGTCACTTTGGTTTAAAATAAATCATTTTAGCATCATAGCATCTAGTATTAGCTTTTTATTAACATTTAGAGAAAATGCTTCAATCTCAAACCTCCATAAGCATCCATAGTGCAAAAAGTTGTTGAGAGCTACACTAGTTTGGAACTTGGAGAGGAGAGGAACAAAGGAGAAGGAGCTAAGAGCATGTTAGGAGGCATTTGGAGATGCCTCATTATATTTACTTCCTTGGTTAAATATTCTCTCATGCTTTCAGTATCTCTTTTGATATGCCTGTTTAGAATAATCTTTTCTTGCTAACACTAACATTTTTGCTCTTGTGTGTGTGTTGTCTTCGAGCAGATATTCTAACCCTCTTTTGCAGGGCATCATTTGGTGAACCCAATGTGAATCCAAGCACCCAAAATAATTTTTTAAAAACTAACTAACATGTTTGAATGTTGAACTTGACACATAGGTCGCGCTTTAGCGCTTTTGATCACATTGTAGCACTATTGCAACTTGACATTCTAGCGCTATTGTTTTTACAATAGTTCTTTTTCTCAAGTTTGGCGCTATTGACATTTATATAGCGCTTTTGTGCTTGTTTTAGCGCATTTGAGCTTGTTTTGGCGCTTTTGTCTTTGCTGTTAGGATTTTCCTTTTAGTGCTTTTGTCTTTGTATTAGCACGTTCGTGTTAAATAGCGCTTCGGTTTGCACACAGAATGGCGCTATTGTAACAGAACGTTGTAAAAATGACCTTGTAACCGAAAAAGTGATTTTTCTTAGGCTTGTGGAAGCCCCCCCTAGATTTGGATTTTACTAACTAAACTCCTTTACAAAGCAAAATTTTGTTTTTGGTGCTCTAAAAATGAACAAAAGCAATTTTTCATTTCTTGCAAGTTAGGACAAATTTGTTTTTGGTGC